>NW_024055437.1:139650-254818 GCF_902713615.1 Scyliorhinus canicula
CTTAAACCCACGTAACCCGTATACCAACAATCCCCCCATTAACCTTACACTACGGGCAATTTAGCATGGCCAATCCACCTAACCCGCACATCTTTGGACTGTGGGAGGAAACCGGAGCACCCGGAGGAAACCCACGCACACACGGGGAGGACGTGCAGACTCCACACAGACAGTGACCCAGCCGGGAATCGAACCTGGGACCACTGGAGCTGTGAAGCATTGATGCTAACCACCATGCTACCATGAGGCCCCCAGTCGATTCACTCGACTAACACATCTGACTGCACACCAACTTGTTCACCTCTGACAGGAGACCTTTTAAATGTTCCGATTGTGAGAAGAGCTTTAAAAACAAATTTAATCTTCTGACACACCAGCGTGTTCACACTGGGGAGAGGCCGTTCACTTGTTCTGAATGTGGGAAGAGATTCACTCAGTTATCCAGCCTTTTGACACACCAGCGAATGCACAGCGGGGAGAAACCATTCAGGTGCACTGAGTGTGGGAAGGGATTCGCTCAGTTATCCAACCTTCTGACACACCAGAGAATTCACACTGGAGAGAAACCATTCACCTGTCCTGAGTGTGGGGTGACATTCGCTCAGTTATGCAAACTTCTGGATCATCAGCGGGTTCACACTGGGGAGAGACCATTCCCCTGCTGTGTGTGTGGGAAGGGATTCGCTCAGTCATCCACCCTCCTGAGACGCCAGCGCATTCACACTGGGGTGAGACAGTTCATCTGCCCTGAATGTGGGAAGGGATTCACTCAGTCTGCCCAACTCGCCTCACACCAACGTATTCACTCTGACACGAGACCTTTTAAATGTTCCGCCTGTGAGAAGAGCTTCAAAGGCAAAATGGATCTGCTGATTCACCAGCACAGCCACACTGGAGAGAGGCCATTCACCTGCTCCGTGTGTGGGAAGGGATTCACTCAGCAGTCCCTCCGGCTGGAACACCAGCACATTCACACCAGGGAGACATTATTCATCTTCCCTCTATGCGGGAAAGGATTCACTCGTTCATTCACCCTGCAGAAACACCAGCGAGTTCACAAGAGGTTGGATTCTGTTATTACTGCTGTTAATCACATCCAGGACTGAACCATGTTCGTTCTGACAGTTGGAGTTTGTTTCAGTTGATGTTAATCATTCCTGTGACTCGGCCGGAGTTTAATATTCTGGATATAGATTAATAAAATTAGCCTTGTGTTAACGACAGTGTTCCAGTCCTTGATTTCTCTAAGACTACATTTATTGCCCATCATCCATTCCCCTTCAAAAGGTGGTGGTGAGCTGAATATTGTAGTGTATGTAAAATTTAGGAAGGACAGAAATCTCGGAAACGGTGGAAGAGCGGCTCTGTTAATTATTGATGGTGTTGGCACATTAGACAGGGATGACCTAAGCTCAGGAAACCAGGATGTAGGAATGGTTTGGTTTGAGATGAAAAATGGTAAAGGCAAGAATTTACTTCTGGGAGTGGTGTGCAGGCCTCCTAATTGTAACGACACAGTAGGACAGAGTGTGACGGAAGAGATAATGAGAGTTTGTCAGAAAAGGTACAGTGATAATCAAGGGAGATTTTAGTACACTTATAAACTGGAAAAATCAGATTGTCGAAAGTAGCATAGGTGAGGAGTTCACAATGTTCTTGCAATAGTTTCTACAATCAGCACATTTTGGAGCCAACCAGAGGTCAGGTAACACCAGGCTGGGTATTGTGCAACAAGGATTAATTGATAACCTCATGGTGAAGGCATACCCAGGTAACAGTGATCATAATATGACTGAATTTGACATGCAGTTTGTGGGGAAGAAGATTGAGTCCAAAACGAGTAAGTTCAGCTTAAATAAGAGCAATTATGAGGGCATCAAAGCAGAGCAAGCTAAAATGAACTTTCAAATGAGCTTGTGTGTCAGGTCAATTGAGATTCAGTAGCAGACATTGAACGGGATATTTCAGTATAAACAGAATAGATACATTCTCATGAGAATGGAAAATTCCAAGGGGAGGACCCAACATCTGTATTTAACTAAAAAAGTTAAAGACATATCAATGTTTTTTTACAAAGCATGGAACAGCGCAAAGGCAGATATCAGGTCAGAACATTGGGCAGAATATAAAGGATCAAATATAAACACAAAAATATTAATAAGGAGGAAATAATTAGAGTACCAGAGAAAGCTGGCTGAAATATAAAGACAGATAGAGTTTCAATAGATATTTGTGATAGTAAATAATTCAATTCTTCTTTCTTCCTTCTTTCTTCAAGTGAGTGTTGATGCTCTCACAAGCAATCTGGGAAATTAACAATGGAAAGTAAGGTTATGACAAATGAGTTGAACAGGTAAAAGGAAATTACTGCGGATGCTGGAATCTGAAACAAAAGGGAAAATGCTGGAAAATCTCAGCAAGTCTGGTAGCATCTGTCGGGAGAGAAAAGAGCTAACGTTTTGAGTCTGATGACTCTTTGTCAAAGCTGACCGAGAGAGTGGGAAATATTTAGACTGTGGCGTGAGAATTGAAGTCATAGCCACAGAAACCCAGGGAAACCAGGTGCTAATGGCCACAGATACCAATGGGAAAGAGTGCTAATGGCAGTTCCCAGAGAGGACAAAAGATGTGAAAGGGCAAACAGCAGGGAAACTAACATCAGAGGATGAACTGTAGGTGTGGGGGGAGGGGAAGGGGGAAGCAAAGAGGAGAAAGGTGCAGGAAAGAAAGAAATGGTAAAAGACAGTTAAAATGAAATGAAAACAAATGGGTTGAGGTGGGGCTGAATTGAACAGGTATTTGCATCAGCCTTCGCTGTAGAGGAATCAAGTAACATTTCAGAAATATCTGTAAATCAGCAAATGGAAGGGACAGAGGAACTCAGAAAAATTACAATCACCAGGGAAGTGTTAATGAGCAATGTTTGAGTCTGCAGGCTGACAAAACCCCGGATTCAGGTCGACTTCACCCTAAGATCTTGAAAGAAGCAGCTAATGAGAGAGTTGATGCACCCGTTTCATTTTTCAAAATTTGCTCGATATAGGGAGGAATCCATTAAATTGGAAAATAACAAAAGTAAAAGGGGGGGGGGGGCAGATAGCTGGAAACGACAGGCTAGTTAACCAAACATCTGTCATAGGGAACATGTTAGAAAAATTGAAGGTAATCAGGCAGAGTCTACATGGTTTTGTGATTTATCAGTTATTTGATGGAGTCACATGTACTGTGGCTAAAAGGAAACAGGTGAATGCACTGTCCTTAGATTTCCAGAAGGCGTTTGATAAAATTAAATGAAATGAAAATTACTTATTGTCACAAATAGGCTTCAAATGAAGTTACTGTGAAAAGCCCCTAGTCGCTACATTCCGGCACCTGTTTGGGGAGGCTGTTACGCGAATTGAACCGGGCTGCTGGCCTGCTTGGTCTGCTTTCAAAGCCAGTGATTTAGCCCTGTGCTAAACAGCCCCTATTGTAGAAAATAAAAACTCAGGATCTAACACCATAAGATATAGGAGCAGAATTAGGCCACTCGTCCCATCGAGTCTGCTCTGCCATTCAATCATGATATTTTCTCATCCCCATTCTTCTGCCTTCTCCCCATAACCACTGATCCCCTTATTAATCAAGAATCCTATCTATCTCTGTCTTAAAGACACTCAGTGATTTGGCCTCCACAGCCTTCTGCGGCAAAGAGTGCCACAGATTCACCACCCTCTGGCTGAAGAAATTCAACCTCATCTCTGTTTTAAAGAATTGTCCCTTTAGTCTGAGATTGTGTCCTCTGGTTCCAGTTTTCCAACAAGTGGAAACATCCTCTCCACATTCACTCTATCCAGGCCTCACAATATCCTGTAAGTTTCAATAAGGTCCCCCCTGATCCTTCAGAACTCCCAACGAGTACAGACCCTAGTGTCCTCAAGTTCTTCATTCCAGGGATCATTCTTGTGAGCCTCAGAAGTACATCCCTGCTCTTGTATTCTGGCCCTCTCGACATGAATGCTAACATTGCATTTGCCTTCCTAACTGCCCATTGAACCTGCACGCTAACCTTAAGAGAATCTTGAATGGCATTGTCTTTAAGAGAGAGGGGGAGCCCTCGTCCAACCTTTCCAGAGTTGGTTTGGATTGGATTTGTTTATTGTCACGTGTACCGAGGTACAGTGAAAAGTATTTTTCTGCAAGCAGCTCAACAGATCATTCAGTACATAGAAGAAAAGGGAATTAAACAAAATTCAAGAAAATACATGAGAATACATAATAGGGCAACACAAGATATACAATGTAACTACATAAGCATTGGCATCGGTTGAAGCATACAGGGTGTAGTGTTAATGAGGTCAGTCAATAAGAGGGTCATTTAGGAGTCTGGTGACAGTGGGGAAGAAGCTGTTTTTGAGTCTGTTCATGCGTGTTCTCAGACTTCTGTATCTCATTTGTTCTGACAGATGGGGTTTGTTTCTGCTAATGTTAATCCACTGTTTAACTGAGCTGGAATTAATTATTCTGGATCTATAGCTGATTGTGTTCTCGGGGCTGCAGAATTCTGGAAACGCTGTCTGTGATCTTTCCCCATAATTCAGAAACTCTCATTGGAAATTAGTTCACAACAATGTTCTGGACTTTTCCTTCAATCACAAAATGACCTTTGGTACAAAATCTACAATTCAGTGTCTGATTTGTTCCACTGATTAACATTTCCAATTAGAAAGTGCTGATCAGCCCTTGCTGCCAATTCTCACTGATTGTACATTACACACAGTGAAGCCTCCGTTATCGCCCAGAAAGGGAATGGGAATTGGTGGAGAATTGAGAGTTCAGAATGTTATCCTTCCCATCTCCCATCTTGTCCAGAAATCCCCTCAGACCAGGAATGGAGACAAGTTCAATCCAAGTAATAGATTGTAAGAAATCACAGTTTAATCGACTTATGTAAAATCATCAGAAATTTATGGCATATTCCAGAAATAGCTCTCCCTCTGTATTCTGAAGAAAGCTTCTATGTCAACTTGCTGACTGACAAACACAGGACAGACCTGTTATCTCAGCCAAGGACAATGTCTTGAGCATAGCCCCTGAAAGAAGACATTTTTAACACTTATACAATTGGACATTATGAGCCAGTCGTAACCCAACTGTGTGCAACAATTAACAATGGCTCTCAAGAACAAGGAGATTTCAAAGTGATTGGCTTCATCCAAACATCGAAATCTGGCTCACACCAGTGAACCGTTCAGAGGAGGCGGCAGCTTCCAGCCATAGACACCAACACCAGTGAACCGTTCAGAGGGCACTGCAGCCACCGGCCATGGACACTGACACCAGTGAACCGTTCAGAGGAGGCGGCAGCCACCAGCCATGGACACCAACACCAGTGAACCGTTCAGAGGAGACGGCAGCCACCAGCCATGGACACCAACACCAGTGAACCGTTCAGAGGAGGCGGCAGCCACCAGCCATGGACACCAACACCAGTGAACCGTTCAGAGGAGGCGGCAGCCACCAGCCATGGACACCAACACCAGTGAACCGTTCAGAGGAGACGGCAGCTACCAGCCATAGACACCAACACCAGTGAATCGTTAAGAGGACACAGCCTCCCCGAACAGGCGCCGGAATGTGGCGACTGGGGGTTTTCACAGTAACTTCATTTGAAGCCTACTTGTGACAATAAGAAATTTTCATTTCATTTCACACTGCAGCCACCAGCCATGGACACCGACACCAGTGAACCGTTCAGAGGACACTGCAGCCACCAGCCATGGACACCAACACCAGTGAACCGTTCAGAGGAGACGGCAGCCACCAGCCATGGACACCAACACCAGTGAACCGTTCAGAGGAGGCGGCAGCCACCAGCCATGGACACCGACAGCAGTGAACCGTTCAGAGGAGACGGCAGGCACCAGCCATGGACACCAACACCAGTGAACCGTTCAGAGGAGACGGCAGCTACCAGCCATGGACACCGACACCAGTGAACCGTTCAGAGGAGGCGGCAGCCACCAGCCATGGACACCAACACTCACTCGGCACCATCCTTCTGTTTGTCCTCCAGGAGCCAGAAACCATCCTCACCTAAAAAAGTGTTCACTATTTCTGTCCATTTAACTCAAGTTTGTTGCTTCCCAATAAACTGTTTTAAAATCACTCCTGAGCTCAATCCTCTTTTCGGGCAATGATTCCTCACTCTGGATCTTTCAAGTGGTGTTAAGAGTGGAATCACATCGCCTCTCGGCCTTTTGGCTAAGGTCAGCGTGAGGTCAGGTGTAATAAGCCCACAAGACATAGGAGCAGAATTAGGCCACTCGGCCCATTGAGTCTGCTCCGCCATTCAATCATGGTTGATATTTTTCTCATCCCCATTCTCCTGCCTTCTCCCCATAACCCCTGATCCCCTGATTAATCAAGAACCTATGTATCTCTGTCTTAAAGACACTCCGTAATTTAGCCTCCACAGCCTTTACAGCAATGAGTTCTACAGATTCACCACCCTCTGGCTGAAGAAATTCCTCCTCATCTCTGTTTTAAAGGATCGTCCTTTAGCCTGAGATGGTGTCCTCTGCTTCTAGTTTTCCTACAAGTGGAAACATCCTCTCCGCGTCCACTCTATCCAGACCTCACAGTATCATGTAAGTTACAATAAGATCCCCCCTCATCCTTCTAGTGCCTGGATCTGGGATGTCGCTCTCGTGGGGACCATGAATTGGATTCAATTTGAATTGGTTTTTGGAGCAGGCAAGGAGCTGGATTAGGGGTTTGCCCCTGTTCACACTCTGAAATCTGACTTTGTAACTCTGATAAAGTAATAAAAAGAAAACAATTTTAAAAAAGGAGTGGGATCACAGTGGTCGGGATCATCGACTTGAGAAACAACAGCCTGAATTAAATGTAAATGGGAATTTGAGTCTGGACTCGTGGAGTTTACAAAGCAGATATTTCTGTAGAGTGTGTAGATAGGAAGAGATGAGTGAAAGTAAACATGCCCCAATGAGAGACAGATAAAGGAGAAATTATAATTGAAATAAGGAAATAACAGAAACAAAACAAATACTTTTTATCTGTCATCATCGTAGGAAACAAAAACGTTCTAATTACAAGGGGGAACTAAGGGTTCAGTGCAGGGGGCGGACGGCAACATTAATACAAGGAAGAGTCAACTTTTAAAAAATTGGTCAACAATACAAATGTGTTAATCAAATGCCAGTAATAATGAAAAACCAGTCAGACACACGTTTCAACATCATTTTATAGAATTTTACAGAAAAGTTGTTGATTGAATGATGCTTTCTGACATTTATAATGTGAATAAAAGTTTTTAAAATGAAAAAGTCCATTTAATTCCCATTGAAAATGTGTTTGATTGATGAAGAGTGGAAGCTGCATGAATCCTGACTGAGCTGCAGACAGCTTTGCAGATGCAGGTTACAGATTCCCTTATCCAGTCCGAATGAGGAACCTATAGAAATAGTGTAATGTGAGACTACCTTGGTGATAACTACTCCAGTGATGTCAGAGAGTGGGTGGAGCTAGGCTGTCTGTCTGCTTTTCGCTTTCGTTTTTGAGCAGGCTGCAGGGTGTGTTTTAGTTTTGTTTTCAGTGTTGGAGCTAAAGCCAGACCAAGTAGGCGTTCTGCTGTTCTCTCTGCCATCAAAACACTATCTCTTGATCATTTGGTGAATTCAGAATTATAAATGTTTTCAGTAGTGACTTTAACCTGATCTTCTTTTAAAAGGTTGTTTTTTTGTAAGTCTTCTAGATGTTAAAAGGACAGCGCAAGCATTACTTGGTGTTGTATTCTTTGGGGGTTGTATTTGAATTAATGGTTGCTAAGATGTTCACTATGTTTCAAAAAGGTTAACTTGAGTTCATAGAATAAACATTGTTTTGCTTTAAAAAAATACTTTTCCATTTCTGCTGTACCTGTAGAGTAGGCTGTGTGCTCCCCATATCACAATCTATTAAAAGTTGTGGGTCAGGTGAATTCCATGATACACTTTGGGGTTCTCTAAACCCTGGCCCATAACAATAGAGAGTGGAGAAATTAATGGGACTAAATGGTGACTATATCCTCTGGTCCAGACACCCTACTTCCTTACTTCCCAAGGACTGAAAAGTAGAAAACATACGAATCCTACACTCACTATTCCAGAAAGTAGAGAGAGATAAAATGGGAACCTACCGTCCAGTTAGCCAAACATCAAGTGTAGGCAAAATGCTAGAATCTATCCTTATTATTCGTGACTTCGTTACTGGGTGCTGATAAAATCAGACTAGGCCTAAATTTTGTGGTGGTTAGAAAAATGAGAGGTGATCCCATTAGAACATATGATTCATAAAGGTCTGGAGAGGTTAGACGCTGTGAAGATGTTTTATTTTCCTGACTGGGGAATCTGGGACACTGACTCTCAGTCTCAGAATAAAGGGTTCCCCATTTCAGATTGTGATGAGCAATTTCTTCACCAAGGTTGTGAATTTCTGGAATTCTCTCTCCCAGAGAGCAATGGATGCTCAGTCAGTGAGTGTAGTTAAGACAATTTGATATATTTTTGTGTATAAAGGGAATTGAGAGCTATGGGGAGAGTACAGGGAGATGGAGTTGGAGTAGACAATCAGTGACGATCGAGGAGGCGGTGGTGTAGTGGTATTGTCACAGGGTCAGTAACCCAGAGACCCAGGGGACTGCTCCTGGGATCTGGGTTTGAATCCCACTATGGCAGATGGTCAAATTTGAATTCAATAAAAATCTTAAATTAAAAATCTTATGATGACCATGAAAACAATTATCAATTGTTGTTCTAACCTATCTAATGCCCTTCAGGGAAGTAAATATGCCACCCTTATCTGGTCTGGCCTACATGTGACTCCAGACCCACAGAAATGACCTCTGAAATGGCAAATCAGTTCAAGGACAATTTAGTAATGGGCAATAAATGCTGGCTCAGCCAATGATAGACACATCCCCTGGACAAATAAAACAAGAGTAGCAGGACAGGCTCGAAGGACCGAATGGCCTATTCCTGTTCATTATGTTCATTAAACCTCAGTCTGGTTCCCCTCAAGCTGCTAAGTGAGTGAATTAAATCTTTCCTCACAAATCACGAAGACGCCAGACTACAAGTCAGGACATAAACATTGTTTATCACCTACAAATTACCAATTTATCTAGGCACACAGACCCTTTGTTGACACAGAATCAGAAGGAGGACATTCAGCCCATCAGTCTGTACAGACCCTCCAAAAGAGCACCTTACCTGGGACGACTACCCTGCCTTATCCCTGTAATCCCACCCAACCTTCACATCTTTGGACACTAAGGGACAATTTAGCATAGCCAATCCAGCTAACCTACACATCTTTGGACACTAAGGGACAATTTAGCATAGCCAATCCAGCTAACCTACATATCTTTGGATACTAAGGGATAATTTAGCATAGCCAATCCAGCTAACCTGCGCATCTTTGGACACTAAGGGATAATTTAGCGTAGCCAATCCAGCTAACCTGCACATCTTTGGACACTAAGGGATAATTTAGCATAGCCAATCCAGCTAACCTGCACATCTTTAAACTAAATCCAAATCGTGTCTAAGTGCAATCCGAGTTATCCAGCAGTTCAGCACTAATGGGGAGAGATATTTCACAAAACAAGTAACAAAGATCCCACAGAATAATCAGTGATTCACTGTAAATCAGCACTAATGGATGCTGAGTGTTCATTACAGCAGGACCAGAGTCTGAGGTTAGAAATCGGTGAGTTTACTTTCAGAGTAATTCCTTCAATATCTTGCAAGTTAACAGCTTTGAACAGATGTCTATCAAATAGCTCGAACCTGATGATTACAAACATTCAGAGCTTACACAGCTTTATCCTCGAGTTACAGAACAGGCTTTCCCCTGTCAATATACAGCTGCAAGATTGGACTGTGATCTGTTTATTTTTCATGTTCAGTTCAATGCAAATTTAAACCAAGGTTTGCAGAGATGATGATCTATTCACACATGAATGAGAGATGCTGTGGGACACACACCAAGTCGAATAATGCTGCTTTACATCAGAAATAAACTCCAACTATCAGAATAAACAGTCCTGAATGTGATTAACAGCAGCAATAACAGCAGAATCACACCTCTGTAATCACTGGTGAACTTGCTGGTGTCTCAGCAGGTTGTATGACTGGGTAAATCCCTTCCGGCACGTGGAACAAGTGAATGGCTTCTCTTCACTGTGAACCTGCTGGTGCCTCAGCAGAGTGGATGACCGGATGAATCCTTTCCCACACTCAGTGCAGGTGAATGGTCTCTCTCCAGAGTGATTACGCTGGTGCGTGAGCAGAAGTTTTCTGCTTTTAAAGCTCTTCTCACAGTCAGAACATTTAAACAGTCTCTCAGTCATGTGAACATGTTGGTCTGCAGTGAGATGGGATAAACAAGTGAATCCTTTCCCACACACATGGCAGGTGAACAGTCTCTCCCCAGTATGGATTCGCTGGTGCACAGTTAGGTCGCCTTTTCTCCTGAACCCAGTCCCGCAGTGAGAACATGTGAACGTTCTCTCGTCAGTGAACACGTTGATGACGCCGCAATTCCTCAGAACTTTTCTAACACTTCCTGCAGTCTGGGCATTTAAACGGTCTCTCATCACTGTGAGCACGTTGGTGTTTCTGCAGGTTGGATGATCGATTAAATCCCTTCCCACATTCAGAGGAGGTGAATGGCCTGTCTCCAGTGTGAATGTGCTCATGTGCCACAAGGTGGAAAGATGTCCTGAACCCCTTCCGGCAGTGAGAGCAGCTGAATGGTGTGGAACCGGTGTGAATGTACTGGTGCTCCCTCAGTATGCGTGGTCTTTTAAAACTCTTTCCACAATCAGTTTAATCAATTAAACTCTCTCTTGTTGGTGTGAACTCGCTGGTGTTTCTGCAGAGCAGAGAAATCAGTGCTTCCCTTCCCACACACAGAGCAGGTGACCGGCCTCTCCCCTGTGTGAAAGTGCCAATGTATCAGCAGGGCCGATGACTGAGTAAATCCCTTTCCACATTAGGAGCAGGTGAACTGCCTCTCCCTGCTGTGAATGCGCTGGTGTATCAACAGGCCAGCCAACTGAGTGAATCCCTTCCCACATACTGAGCAGGTGAAAGGTCTCTCTCCAGTGTGAGTGTGTCGGTGACTTTCCAGGCCAACTGGGTAATTGAATCCTCTCCCACAGTCTCCACATTTATACGGTCTTTCCCCGTTGTGACTGCGCTTGTGTCTCATCGGGTAGATGAACGGTTGAAACCTTGTCCACACACACAACACAGATGCAGTTTTACCCCACTGTGAACAGTGCTTTTTCCTTCCATGTTCAAAAGCTGATGATATTCAGATATTCAGAAAGTGGCTCGTTGGTTTAGGGATATGATTCCCGCTTCGGGCTTTTCAGTATTGAAGCTTGCTAGAGGTCCCGGGTTCAAATCCCGGTGGAGCCCTTTAGTGTTGTTTAGGGGCTTGTTTAGCACACTGGGCTAAATCGCTGGCTTTTAAAGCAGACCAAGGCAGGCCAGCAGCACGGTTCAATTCCCATACCAGCCTCCCCGAACAGGCGCCGGAATGTGGCGACTAGGGGCTTTTCACAGTAACTTCATTTGAAGCCTACTTGTGACAATAAGCAATTTTCATTTCATTTTTTTCATCCTGAAGAATCGAGTGACTGGGTCAGATCTTGACGTGGTCTTTGATTTATGATTGTCTGAAATTTCTCATCTTCTAATACCCTGAAAAATGAATTGAAAACAGAAAGAGGGAAACATGAGAGACAAGCCACGAAAACACAAAGGCAAGTTGTGAAATTCAGCTGAACACATCTGGTAAATTGTGGGGTTGGAACTAAGGTGAAGTGGTAAGAAAGTTGCTGGAATTGTTCCAAATGTTCACTAATGTCCTTCCAAAGATTTTATATTTAAAATCTATATTAAACCTGCAATAAAATAAAATCCACAACCGCTGCCACCGAGGATAAGGGCAGCAGACACTTGGGAAAAAACACCACCTGGAAATTTCCCTCCAAGCCACTCACCACCCTGACAAGGAGATATATTGCCATTCCTCCAGGAAATTCCTGGAATTCTCCCTAACAGCACCGTGAGTGCTCCTACACCACATTTTTAATTAAAAAAAAAAAAATTAGAGTACCCAATTCAGTTTTTCCAATTAAGGGGTAATTTAGCGTGGCCAATCCACCTAGCCTGCACATCTTTGGGTTGTGGGGGCGAAACCCACGCAAACACGGGAAGAATGTGTAAACTCCACACAGTCAGTGACCCAAAGCCGGGATCGAACCTGGGACCTCGGCGTCGTGAGGTAACAGGGCTAACCCACTGCACAACCGTGCTGCCCTCTCCTACACCACATTGGCTGCAGCAGTTCAAGAAGGCAACTCACCAGCAACTTCTCAAGGGCAACCAGGGATTGGCAATAAATGCTGATGAAACCAGCCACACCCTCCCATGAATTAATTTTTAAAACTGACCTGGAATATCCACGCAAATACAATCCTGACAGTTACTAGGTGCAATAGAACCAAGAATTCCTACAGTGCAGAAGGAGGCTACTCGACCCATCAAGTCTGCACCTGCCCTCTGCAAGAGCACACTACCTAGGCTCACTTCCCTGCCCTATCCCCATAACCCCAAATAACTTGAACATCCCTGGACACAAAGGGGCAGTTTTGAACAGCCAGTCCACCTTTTTTGCACATCGTTGGACTGTTGGCCTTATTGTGCACCACAAACCAGCTATTTAGCACACTGAGCTGAACCAGTTATATAGCCCCTGTATAATCACCTGAGGAAGGAGCAGTGCTCCAAAAGCTAGTGTTTGAAACCTGTTGGACTTTAACCTGGTGTTGTCAGACTTCTTACTGTGCTCACCCCAGTCCCACATCTCCACATCATCACTCCATCTTTCTGATGGATAATGGAGGGTCTGTACACATGGGTTTATGTATTACTTGATTCCTAATTTTATAAATTTCCCATTTTCCCCCAATATCCATATCACAGCAAAAAAGATCACAACTAATTAGTATTTTCGATTAGTATTTACAGCTTTGACAAAGGGTCATCTGGACTCCAAACGTGAAATGAAAAAATGAAAACGTTAGCTCTTTCCTCTCCATATGCTGCCAGACCTGCTGACATTTTCCAGCACTTTTACTTTGGTTTTAGTATTTTCGATGGCAATTGTTTTACCCAGCATTCCCCGCGGTAGTGAATATCCCCTATTCACACCAGAGTAATGTACTGCGCAGGCGCAGTATCGCCCAGTATGGGAGCATGCGCAGTGTAAGTAATGGCGATGGGCAGAGTTGCTCTTTTGTCGTCTCTGCAGCGGGAAGGATGAGGAAACTCTGAGGGATCGATGGGGACGGATCTGGATAGGGAGGGTTTCTAAATACCTGGTGAGGGCCTCAAACCCCGAATGTGACTCTGCAAGTCCCGCGTTTCCGTTTCTGGGTTTTTTTTCCCCAGACACAGCTTATGGATAACGGTCGCCATTCTGGTTCAGCGCGGAGCGCATGCGCTGTGGCCTTTAGACGTCATAGAGAGTAGGCGGAGCTTCAGGTTTCTGTTCTCACCGGGTCCTAGTGTCCGGGGCAGACACCATCCAGGACAGCACGTTTTAAAACATATTCCCCACTTTCAGGTTGGGCATGATGTTGGGTCATATAATTTTAATTTTTTTTAATGAATTTAAAGCATCCAGTTCTTTTATTCCAATTATGGGGCAATATACCGTGGCCAATTCAGCTCCCCTTTCTTTTGGGTTGTGGGGGGGGGAGACATACACAGATACGGGGAGTATGTGTAAACGCCGCACGGACAGTGACCCGGGGTCGGGTCTTTGGCACCGTGAGACAGCAATGCTTCCCAATTTGGGTCTCATATTTATTTTCAATCATAGGTTACAGCCCCTAATAATAACCTTTTATTGTCACAAGTATGAAGTTTCTGTGAAAAGCCCCTAGTCGCCACAATCCGGCGTCTATTTGTGTAAGCTGGTACAGGAATTGAACCCACGCTATTGGCCTTATTCTGCATCACAAACCAGCTATCTAGCTCACTGAGTTAAACCAGCTAGATAGCCCCTGGATAGTTATCTGAAGGAACTGCTTCTCCACTTGGTTTATACTTCAACCCCACACTCCTAATCACTGCCTGCCCAGTGTGGAGGGGAGTGAATAAGTCAGAGGATCTGCTCCTGGACCTGCTCTTGGGCCTGATTAAAGCAGCAATTTACAGAGCGGCGGGGGGTTAACTCTGGCTGTCAGTCCCTCTTCTGTGGTCTTGTCAATCCCTGGGTGGTCCTGGAGAGGGGGCGTACGGTGTCTACCGGAACTCGTGAGACCTTCCACACCGGTGGACACCTCAGGGTACAGGATGTCTCATAGACACTGGAAACAACATTCTGGTTTAGTTGAGAAGGACGTTTGATTGGACCACAAGTTTGGGGAAACAAGAGAGGAAATAAATCATAGAAACTGGAATTGGCGGTTCTAAATTTCTATCCTGCACTAATGGTAATACTGACACTGTCAATGTCTTTTACAAGGTACAAGAGGACGATGATTTGCAGATGGGAAACTCAAACCAAACATCATATCGAGATCGGACAGAGTCACTCAATTCATGAGCACCTGAATACCATCGGTCTTTGAATGTGGAAGGAGAAATGTTTGTCTGTTCTGTCCGTGGGAAAAGATTTCAAACATCAGTGTGACTGGAAAAGCACCGAGACACACACACAACCGAGTGAGAGTGATCCAGTGAACTGACTGTGGAAAGAGATTTAACCAGTTACACAGCCTGAAAAAACATCACCCCTTTCACTGTCGTGTTCTGTGTGTGGACGAGGCTTCCACTGACCATCCAAACTGGACAGACACACCGACACCACGGAGAAACCGTGGAAATGTGAGGATTGTGGGAAGGGATTCAATTACCCATCTCTGCTGGAAATGCATCGACGCAGTCACACTGGAGAGAGGCCGTTCACCTGCTCCATGTGTGGAAAGGGATTCATTCAGTCATCCCACCTGCGGACCCACCAGCAAGTTCACATTGATGAGGGGCTGTTTAACCAGTCAGACTGTGATAACAACTCTAAAAGCTCAGAGGACCTGGTCAAGCACCAGGTTGTTCGCACTGAGAGACAGTTCAGCTGCTCTCACTGTGGGAAGCTATTCAAACGATCACAGAATCTCATTGAACACGAGCGCACTCACACTGGGGAGAGACCATTCACCTGCTCTGTGTGTGGGAAAGGATTCACACGATCATCCCACCTCGCTACTCACAGACTGGTTCACACAGATAACAGACCTTTCAAATGTACTGAATGTGAGAAGAGTTATAAAACCACAAGTGATCTGCTGATACACCTGCGAGTTCACAATGAGGAGAGGCCCTTCAGATGTACAGTGTGTGGGAAGGGATTTACTCAGTTATCTGGCCTCCAGAAACACCAGCGAGTTCACACTGGGGAGAGGTCATTCACCTGCTCCTTATGTGGAAAGGGATTCATTTATTTAAACAACCTCAGATCACACCAACTTGTTCACTCGGATAAGAAACCTTTCAAATGTTCTGAATGTGAGAAGAGTTTTAAAACCACAAGTGTTTTGCTGAGACACCAGCGGGTTCACACTGAGGAGAGACCGTTCACCTGCTCTGACTGTGGGAAGGGATTCACTCGCTAATCCCACCTGCTGACACACCAGCACACTCACACCGGGGAAAGACCGTTCACCTTCTCTGAGTGTGAGAAGGGATTTACGTGGACAACTCATCTGACACAGCAACAGGTTGATAAATGTCTGCAGGGTTTGGATTCTGCTGTTGTTGCTGCTGTTAATCACATCCAGGACTGAACCATGGTCATTCTGACTGTTGGAGTTTGTTTTTGCTGGTGTTAATAATCTCTGTAACTGGGCTGGAGTTTAATCCTCTGAATATATGTCAAGTGAACTAATATTATTTCAGACACACTATCGAAACCTTCATTTCACTGGGGTAAGAGGCGATTAATTGATGTCCTGTTACTGAATGTTGCATTTTTGTGGCCTTTCCTCCTTTCTAACTCCAGACTATTTCAGTTCTTACACCTTCAGTTACTCTCAAAGCCATGTCCCAGCTCCCTATCGCTTCCAGTGTGTCTGTCTTAGCTTTGGCATCCAGGGGAGGTATTGGTAGCAAACCCAGGATCACTTAACACAAAACCCAGTCATTTGTACTGGAGACCTGGTCAAGCAGCAGGTTGTTCGCACTGAGGGACAGTTCAGTTGTTCGCACTGAGGGACAGTTCAGTTGTTCTCACTCTGGGAAGCTGTTTAAATGATCACAGAATCTAATTGAACATGAACAAACTCGCACTGGGAAGAGTCACATGAAAGTGGTCATTACAAATGATACAAGGACATCCGAAAAAAGGATCATTCCAAACAGTGCAGAAGCACTGCGAACCACCTAGAATCATATATCTCTGGGAAAAGACTGCAGTCGACCAGCCCATATGGAGGCAGCACTGAAATTAGTTCAGTTTGTTTCAATTTGTACTGATGTGCTTGTCTCCTCAATCACCGAAGATGGTGATGTTTGTAGAGCCTCCTCCTCCTGTGATTTGTTTAATTATTCACCACCATGTGGATGTTGCAGGACTGCAGCTTTGATCTGAAACGCTATGAGTGAGATCGCTTAGTCCTGCCGAGAGCTGCTTCTGCTGTTTAATACGTTTATCGTCTCCTGTTATAGGGTCACCAGATTGGAATCTGTTTCAGGGAAACCTGGTGCTGCTCCTGACATGTTCTCCTCCACTGCATGGTGAATCAGGGTTGGTCCCTTGGCTTGATGGTAATGGTAGAGTGAGGGACATGCCAGCCTGTGAGGTTACAGATTGTGTTTAAATATTGTGCTGCTGATGGCTCACAGCACCTCATGAATGCCCAGTTTTGATCTTGATCTGTCCAATTTTTTTGTGCACTCCCAGAACTGGTTGATCTCCCTAAATGCATGACCTCACACGTTTCTGTGTTAAATTACCTATTGCCCCTGGATTGCCCAGTCCACAAATCCATCTCTATTGTTTTGGAGATGATAGCTATCCTCTACAATGTCCAGAATTCGGCCAATCTTTGTGTCATCTGCAAATTTCCTAATCATGCTCCCTTGGTCCAAATTGTTACTATATAGCCCACATAGTAATGGTCCCAACACCGAGCCCTGTGGCACACCGCTTGAAACAACTTTTCCAATTGCAAGGGCAGCCAATGAACATTACCCTTTGTCCCCGGTTACTGAGCCAACGTTTTATCCAGTTTGCCACATTGCCCTGTGTCCCACGGGCTTTCAGCTTTTGCCACATGCGACTTTGTCAAACGCCTTGCTAAAATCTATGTGCACAACATCTCACTGCACGATCTTTAGCAACATTTATTGTCACTTCCTCAAAGAATTTGATCAAATTTGTGAGGCAAGAACTTCCTTTAACAAATCCATGCTGCCTATCCCTGACCAGTCGATGCCTTTCTATGTGACAGTTAATCCTATCTCTCAGGATTCATTCTACTAATGGTGAGAATCAGCTCACTGGCACAGAGAGTGGGTGAAGTGAATAGTACAGATGTATTGAAGGGGAAACTAGACAAACACAAGAGGGAGAAGGGAATAGAGGATTACAATGAGAGATTTAGATGTGGAAAGATGGGAGCAGCTCGAGTGGAGCAGAAACTCCAGCAGGGACTGGATGGGCTGAATGGTCTGTTGCTGTGCTGTATATCCTGTGGAATCGAGCTCTGAATCCACTGCGTTATTTCTGTTTGAGTCGGGAAGCAGCATGACGTTAAACTGAGGACTATAATCAAAATCTCCCAGGCCACTGTCCTTCCCACCCTGCTGTGTGGAGCAGAATCCTGGGGATGCGGGAGCTACAGCTCTGGAACTCTTCCAGCAAAGACTCCTGAGGACCATCATAAAAATTCAATAGCAGGAGAAAAATCTCAAAACAACCAGGTTACCCATTGTGCTGGGCTCAACAGCATGGAGACCATCCTCCAGAACATTGAACTTGGCAGCCAGGTCATGTCTCCCACATGGATGACTATAAAATCCCCAAGCAGACCTTCAATGGGGATTGTCTCAGGACAAACAACATCACAGTGGTCAGTACAAATGATACAAGGATATCCAAAATAGGATCCTTACAAACGTCTGCACTGCAGACCACCTCTCTGGGAAAAGACTGCAATCGACCAGTCCATGTGGAAGCAAGATTGAATTTGGTTCAGTTTGTTTCAAGGACCATCAACAACAAACTCATAACATCTGACATTCCCAGACAAAGACCAGAAGTGGAACAGCTACAAAGGTTTCCCCTGAGCACCAACAACAACATAAACTGCCAGTTATGTGGACGTCCATGTCGTCCCACATCAGACCCTCAGTCACAATAGGATCCACAGAAACCAATGTAATTAATGTCAGCTTGGACATACTCGAACAATGAGGAGTTGACCCCAACATTATCCCTGTTCTCCGGATGGGATCACTGTACTCTGTCTGTATTATTGCAGAGCTGTTAATGAAGTCAGCAAAAGACAATCTGTTGTTGGGAGCTTGATGATAGAAATATAGAAAATTGAAGGAGTGGTCATTTCGCCCTTCGAGCCTGCGTCTCATTCATGATGATCATGGCTGATCTCCCAATTCAGTAACCGATTCCTGCTTTTCCCTCTTTTTAAAAAAAAAATAATTTTTATTGAAATTTTTACAAAATATAAACATCTCAACTCTATTAACAAAACAACCACGGTAACACCCCAAGAACAACACCCACCTAACTTCAAAAACAACTACAAACAAAAGGAAAAAAAACACAAAAGAACACCCAAACAACAAAAGGGAAAGAGACAACACCCGCCACATCCCCCAAACCCATGTACACAGTTCTCCCTCCCACCGATCCAAACCACCCCCCCCCCCTCCCCCCGCCCCTGGGTTGCTGCTGCTGCTGCTGCCGGCCTATTTACCTACCGTTCCGCCGGGAAGTCTAGGAAAGGCTGCCACCGCCTAAAGAACCCTTGTACTGATCCCCTCAGGGCAAATTTCACCTTCTCCAATTTAATGAACCCCGCCATATCATTGATCCAGGCCTCCACGCTTGGGGGCCTCGCATCCTTCCATTGGAGCAAGATCCTCCGCCGGGCTACTAGGGACGCAAAGGCCAGAACACTGGCCTCTTTCGCCTCTGCTTTTCCCTCATATCCTTTGATCCCTTTCGCCCCAAGCTCTATATTATCTGGTATCTGAAACCACAGGATTCAATATTTAGAGTCAACAAGATGAAGAAGGATGTGTTCATCAGGGCCCAATTATCCAGCTGGATATTCACAGGCGAAAGTCAGTCTGTTATCGAACACATTGAGGGAATTGAACAGAGAAAAATCCCGATTGTAAGAAACCCGCAAATAATTTGTAAATATCTGTCAAATGTTGGCAGGTTCCAACTGTCGATTTCCATCACACTGAAGTCAATGAGAGGCGGGAGGGTGGTTATTCTGGACCTAAAAAACACCAGTTTAGCACAGCTAGAGTATGAAGTATAGTTCTGGTCACCATATTACAGGGACTAGGGAATAGCTCATTCTCAGCCAGTACAAACATGGTGGGCTGAATGGCCTCCTCTGTGCTGGAAACTTTTAGGATTCTGTGATGACAAGTGATCCTTGTATTTTTATCCAAGATAGACCTCAGCCCAGTCATTCACTCCAAGTGCTGATGTGATGGTTCAAGCCAAGAGGTGTGTTTTGGAATCTTGTATTTTTAGAGACAGACACTCATTGAAAAGGAAAACAGAGAAAAGAAACTGACTCTCAGCTACCAAGGAATCTAAGACTGAAACTGAGTAGAATTGTATAAAAGGACAAAGAGAACCCTCAGCGCTCAGTCACAGATTGTGGGTTCAGTGGTGCAGTACAGGCAGGTTGAGGAGTCTGAAATGAAATAAAAATGAAATGAAAATCGCTTATTGTCACATGTAGGCTTCAAATGAAGATATTGTGAAAAGCCCTTGGTCGCCACATTCCGGCGCCTGTTCGGAGAGGCTTGTATGGGAATTGAACCGTGATGCTGGCCTGCCTTGGTCGGCTTTAAAAGCCAGCTCTTTAGCCCTGTGCTAAACCAACTCCTGGATTCAGAAGCTGAAAATAAGCAAAGATGCATTTTCGGAAGATAACATTGGTGGCGATACACCATCCAGACCATAAGATATAGGAGCAGAATTAGGCCATTTAACCCATCGGGTCTGCTCTGCCATTGAATCGTGGCTAATATGTTTCTCATCCCCATTCTCCTCATTAGCCAATCAGAGGGCTAGGTAGTGTTGAGGAAGCAGGGAGGCTGCAGAAGTGTAAAAGTGTGAGATTGTGCACTTTGGAAGGAAGAATAGGGGCATAAATTATTTTCTACAAAGGCTTCGAAATCGGAAGCGCAAAGGGAGTTTGAAGGTCTAGTTCAGAATTCTCTCGGTTAACATGCAGGTTCACTTGGCAGTGAGGAAGGCAAATGCAATGTTAGCACGCATGTCGAGAGAGCTCGAATACAAGAGCAGGGATGTAATGTTGAGGCTGTATATGGCTCTGGTCAGACCCCATTTATAATATTGTGAGCAGTTCGGGCCCCATATCTAAAGAAGGAAGTGCTGGCCTTCGAATGGGTCCAGAGGAGGTTCACAGGAATGATCCCTGGAATGAAGAACTTGTCACATAAGGAGCAGTTGAGGATTCGGGTCTGTACTCGATGGAGTTTAGAAGGATGAGTCTTACAGAATACTGAGCAGCCGAGAAAGAGTGTACGTGGAGAGGGTGTTTCCACTAGTAGGAGAAACTAGATCCAGAGATGACTGCCTCAGACTGAAGGGACGATCCTTTAAAAGAGATGAGGAGGAATTTCTTCAGCCAGAGGGGGGTGAATCTGTGGAACTCTTTGCCGCAGAAGGCTGTGGAGGCCAAGTCACTGAGTGACTTTAAGACAGAGATAGATAGGTTCCTGATTAATAAGGGGATCAGGGGTTATGGGGAAAAGGCAGGAGACTGGGGATGAGAAAAAGATCAGCCATGATTGAATAGCAGAGGAGACTGGATAGGCTGAATGGCCTTATTCTGCTCCTTCTTTTATGGTCTTAATGTAATAAAACATCCCTCGGTGCTTCCGAAGTATCAGAAAGAGGAAAATGACATTGAGTCACGTCGGCTGTTATTAGGGTAAATGGACAAAATCTTTTATATATATATATAAATTTAGTGTATCCAATTAATTTTTTTCCAAATAAGGAGCAATTCAACGTGGCAAATCCACCGACCCTGCACATCTTTGGGGTGTGGGGGCGAAGCCAATGCAAAGACAGAGAGAGTGTACAGACTCCACACGGACAGAGACCCAGAGCCAGGATCGAACCTGGGACCTTGGCGCTCTGAGGCAGAGTGCTAACCGTTGTGCCACCGTGCTGCCCTTAAATGGATACAATCTTGAATGGAGAGGGAGATTTTAACAAGTATCTTTAATCAGTGCCGAGAGGTGGAGACGGCAGACAGCTTGAGGGAGGTCTTCAAAGAAACTCGCGTGTCAAAGATATAAAAAAACTCTTACAACACCAGGTTAAAGCCCAACAGGTTTGATTCAAACACGAGCTTTCGGAGCGCAGCTCCTTCCTCAGGTGAATGGAATGAGGTGAATTCCTCATTCACCTGAGGAAGGAGCTGTGCTCCGAAAGCTCGTGTTTGAATCAAACCTGTTGGACTTTAACCTGGTGTTGTAAGACTTCTTACTGTGCTCACCCCAGTCCAACGCCGGCATCTCCACATAATTAAAAAACTCAACAGACTACATTTAACACAAAACAGAGGTTTGATTTTTATCCAGAATATATAACTTAGCTGAAGTTTATCAACATCAGCAAAACAGACTCCAATGAATATGGTTTAGACATGAATGTCATTCCCAACAAAATCCAATCATTGTTATTTGTGAACTGGCTGGTGTTTCCGCAGGTTCGATTATTGACGGAATCCCCAGAGTGAACTCACCAGTGTGTCAGCCGGGTGGGTAACTAGTCAATCCCTTCCCACACACAGAACATAAAAATGGTCACTCCCCAGTCTGAATGCGCTGATGAATTTCCAACTGTACCTTTGCCCACAGTCCCGACATTTCCACGTTTTTCCCCCCGATTGAACACGCTAGTGTTTCTGAGTTTATGAATTAGCAAATCCCATTTTACACACAGAGCAGGTGAATGGTCTCTCCTCAGTGTGAATCCGCTGGTGTTTCTGTAGGTTTAATGACTGAGTGAATTCCTTCCCATACTCGGAGCAGGTAAATGGTCTCGCCCTGGTGTGACTCCGCTGTTGTTTCCGGAGTGTGAATGAATCAGCAAATCCCTATTTAGACCCAGTGCAGGCGGACGGTCTCTCCCCATTGTGAACCCGCTGGTGTTGCCGTAAGTTGGATGAATCAGCAAATCCCTTTTTACACACAGTGCAGGTGAATGGTCTCTCCCCAGTGTGAAGTCGCTGGTGTGTCTTCAGGGTGGATGACTGTGTGAATCCCTTCCCACACTGAGAGCAGGTGAACGGTTTCTTCCCAGTGTGAACCCGTTGGTGTGTCAGCAGGTGGGATGAAGTGGTGAATCCCTTCCCACACTTGGAGCAGGTGAACGGTCTCTCCCCATTGTGAACCCGCTGGTGTTGCCATAAGTTGGATGAATCAGCAAATCCCTTTGCACACACAGTGCAGGTGAACGGCCTCTCTCCTGTGTGATGGCGCCGATGAAGTTTCAGGCGAGATGGGTAAGTGAATCCCTTCCCACAGTCCTCACATTTCCACGATTTCTCCCCAGTCTGACTACACTTGTGTTTTGACAGGTCAGATGATCTGCTGAATCCTCGTCCACACTCAGAACATGTGTACGGTTTATCCCCACTGTGAACGATACTTTTTCCTTTCATTTTTAAACTTTGATGATGTTCCGATGATATACGGGCGATGGTAAATTGTGAGGCTCCGTGCGATCTTGATGTGATGTTGGTTTGAGTTTCCCAAATGCAAATCCTTTGAACCTCCTGTGAAATTGATTGAAAACAGAAAATAAGGAGTGAGAGAGAACGACAAAAACACAAAGGCAGGTTGTGAAATTGAGCTGAATGAATCTGGTCATTTGTGGGGCCGGCACTGGGAAAAATCGACCATGAAAACTGCTGGATTGTTGTAAAAACTCAACTGGTTCACAGATGTCCTTCAGGGAAGGGAAGCTGCCAAACTGGAGTCCCACTCACTCACTCATCACCCCTATGCTCACTGACCTACATTGGGACTCAGCTAAGCAACATCTGAATGGAACATTCGCATCCCTGTTTGCAAATCTTCCTCTTTACTATTTCCAGCTACACAGGTGTTTAATTCTTCAACCGCAGTTCAAACATAAATACTTACATTCAGGTCCTGATTAACTGAGTGCCTGCCAGATTTTGATGTCAATCTTGGTTTTCCAGAGGGGGGTGGGGGAGGGGGAGAGAGCGAGAGAAAGAGAGAAGGGATTTTATATGTCGACAGGTGGTTGTCCTTCTTCCCACAGACATTTTGCATTGTTTTCCAAGGGTCACACCAGCCCCAGAGACATGGAACCCCTCACAGGTAACAGAGCAGAGCACTAAAAGCTCAAAGGTATTGATAAATGCTCAGACATACTTAGCTGTGAAACAGTTTCACTGTTTTCCATATTAAAATCTCCCACTGTCGCCTGCAGCTGGAAAGATATCAGAAGCTCTGTAGTCGGAGGAAAAAGCTCCCAGTTGAGGAGAACGGGGATGATGTCACCATGCAATTGGAGGTGCCTGATGACATCACAGACAGGAAGACAGAGCATCTGGATCTGTGCAAACCAGTGGTCACCACACATTATGGAGGATGTGATGGTCCTTGAGAGAGTGCAGGGGAGACTTACCAGAATAGTTCCAGGAATGAGGGATTTGAGTAGCAATGTTATGTTGGAGAAACTGTGGTTGTTCTTCTTGGAGCAAAGGAGAATGATAGAGGTGTTCAAGTTTCTGATTGGTCTCAGTAAAGTAGCTAAAGAAATGTTGCTTCTACCAGCCGATTGGAAGGATTTCAGGACACAGATTTAAGATTTGGAGCAAGAGCTACAGGGTGATATAAGAAAGAAATTTTGCAGTGAGTGGAAATGACTTGGAGTTCAATGCTTACGCTGAATGTGCAATAATATCCAGGACCTGATGAATCGAGTGATGCTGTCAGCGTTTGATGTCAGGTTTTGTTTATGTTTTCTGTCTGCAAATCCTTTTCTAATACCCTGAAAATGAAAGTAACAAAAGCCATCACTGTCAGTCCAAAATCGAAATTCAACTGGACCTGGGTCCAGTTTCATGTGCGCCACTAGAGATTACCCTCAAAACCTCTTTCCAGTAATCCTCCAGCTTTGGACAGGACCAAAACGTTTGAACGTGGTTTGAGCGTACTAGGGAACAAGCAATTCTGGATTTGGTGATGTGTAAAGTCAGCAGAGGACAACTAAAAAAGCAATAAGGGGCGAGAAGATGAAATATGAGTGCAAGCTACCTAGTAATATAAAAGAAGATAGGAAGAGAATTTTTTTTTATATATATAAATGGTATATACATACCTTTCAATATTTAAAAGATAAGAATGTGGCAAAAATAGACATTGGACCACTGGAAAATGTAACAGAAGTAATAATAACAAACAAAATAAATAACAGAAGAACTGAATAGTTACTTTGCATCAGTTTTCACTGTGGAGTACACCTATAAGACCATAAGACATAGGAGTGGAAGTAAGGCCATTCGGCCCATCGAGTCCACTCCACCATTCAATCATGGTTGATTTCAACTCCATTTACCCGCTCTCTCCCCATAGCCCTTAATTCCTCGAGAAATCAAGAATTTATCAATTTCTGTCTTAAAGACACTCAATGTCCCGGCCTCCACCGCCCTCTGTGGCGATGAATTCCACAGACCTACCACTCTCTGGCTGAAGAAATTTCTCCTCATCTCTGTTCTAAAGTGACTCCCTTTTATTCTAAGACCCTCGATGTTGTGCCGAGCAATGATCACCCTATTCAAACCCACATACCACCCTATACCCGTAACCCAACAACCCCCCCCCCCCCTTAACCTTACTTTTTAGGACACTACAGGCAATTTAGCATGGCCAATCCACCTAACCCGCACATCTTTGGACTGTGGGAGGAAACCAGAGCACCCGGAGGAAACCCACGCACACAGGGGGAGGACGTGCAGACTCCGCACAGACAGTGACCCAGCCGAGAACTGAACCTGGGACCCTGGAGCTGTGAAGCATTTATGCTAACCACCATGCTACCGTGCTGCCCTGTTGTCACAAGAAGTCTTTCATTAACACTGCCATGAAGTTACTGTGAAAATCCCTTCGTCACCACATTCGAGCGTCTGTTCGCGTACACAGAGGGAGAATTCATAATGTCCAATTCACCTAACAACACGTCTTTCTCGACTCGTAACCCAACAACCCCCTCCCCCCCTCCCCCCCCTCCCTCCCTCCCCCTCCCTCCCTCCCCCTCCCTCCCTCCCCCTCCCCCTCCCTCCCTCCCCCCCCTCCCTCCCTCCCTCCCCCCCTCCCTGCCTCCCCCCCCCCTCCCTCCCCCCCTCCCCCCCCCCCCCCCCTCCCCCCCCTCCCCCCCCCCTCCCTCCCCCCCTCCCTCCCCCCCTCCCTCCCCCCCCCCCCTCCCTCCCCCCCCTCCCCCTCCCTCCCCCCCCTCCCCCTCCCTCCCCCCTCCCCCCCTCCCTCCCTCCCCCCCTCCCTCCCTCCCCCCCTCCCTCCCTCCCCCCCTCCCTCCCTCCCCCCCTCCCTCCCTCCCCCCTCCCTCCCTCCCTCCCCCCTCCCTCCCTCCCTCCCCCCCCTCCCTCCCCCCCCTCCCTCCCTCCCCCCCCTCCCTCCCTCCCCCCTCCCTCCCTCCCCCCTCCCTCCCCCCTCCCTCCCTCCCTCCCCCCTCCCTCCCCCCCTCCCTCCCTCCCTCCCCCCCTCCCTCCCCCCCTCCCCCCCCTCCCTCCCTCCCTCCTCCCCTTCCCTCCCTCCTCCCCCTTCCCTCCCTCCTCCCCCTCCTCCCCCTCCCCCCCCTCCCCCCCTCCCCCCCCCTCCCCCCCCTCCCCCCCCTCCCCCCCCCCCCCCCCCCTCCCCCCCTCCCCCCCCCCTCCCCCCCCCCTCCCCCCCTCCCCCCCCCCTCCCCCCCTCCCCCCCCCCCTCCCCCCCCTCCCCCCCTCCCCCCCCCCCTCCCCCCCCCCTCCCCCCCTCCCCCCCCTCCCCCCCCCCCCCCCTCCCCCCCCTCCCCCCCCCCCCCCCTCCTCCCCCTCCCCCCCCCTCCTCCCCTCCCCCCCCCTCCTCCCCCCTCCCCCCCTCCTCCCCCCTCCTCCCCCCTCCTCGCCCCCCCCCCTCCCCCCCCCTCCTCGCCCCCCCCCCTCCCCCCCCCTCCTCGCCCCCCCCCCTCCCTCCCTCCCCCCCCTCCCCCTCCCTCCCTCCCTCCCTCCCCCTCCCTCCCTCCCCCTCCCTCCCTCCCTCCCCCTCCCTCCCTCCCCCTCCCTCCCTCCCCTCCCCTCCCTCCCCTCCCCTCCGTCCCCCCCTCCCTGAACCTTACTTTTTAGGACACTACAGGCAATTTAGCATGGCCAATCCACCTAACCCGCACATCTTTGGACTGTGAGAGGAAACCAGAGGACCCAGAGAAAACCCATGCACACAGGGAGAACATGCAGACTGCGCACAAATAGTGACCCAAACCAGGATTCGAGCCAGGGACCCTGGAAATGTGACGCCACAGTGCTAACCATTGTGCTAGAGGGGCTGGCCTGAGGAATTAGCCTCCACAGAAAGTCGTTCAGGCCAAAACCTTTTATGTTTTCAAGAAGCAGTCAAATACAGCACCGAGGGTGATGGGTAAAAGGGTACGAGGGGAAGCCGAGGTCAGGCTCTTGATTGGATGATCAACCAGGATCATAATGAATAGTGGAACATGCTCGATAGGCGAAATTGCCTCCTTTCGCTCCTATTCTCTCTGTTTCTGTGAACTATTCCCGCCCTCTGTGCCTTGGGCAAGAGAAAAATAACACGAAAGGGCTCTTGCGGGATTTCAACCCGGGCCTCTCGCAAACTTCAACACGGAAAAACCCGAAGCGGGAATCATATCCCTAAACCAATAAGCCACTTTCTGGGATCGAAGTGAATCAAAGGGTACTTTAATTGCAATCCAAAACCGAATAGAATTCTGCCGTAAAAATCCAGCGGCATTTGTGCACAGGAAATCGAAGCTAATTTTCACCTCCGTGTCATCTCTTCTTGGCTCCAGACTATTGAGGGATGAATACATGTTTGTTTTCCCCACCAGCATTCATCATCACACCGCTCCGGGTTGTCAATGGGGGAAAAATATCTGCCCAATGTTGCTAACTTGACCACAGTGTCAAACTTTGCAGTCTCTTTGTGCTTCACATCTTTGTGGAAGCCCAATTCAGCTGGAAAACACAGTCACGTGGCAGAGAAACCGATCTAACATCGGCATCACAGAATGTCAGACCAGATTCACAGCCATTCAACATTTCACAACTGTGTGAACTATCTCACTACAATGTGTCCAATTTCTATTCTGTTTCTGCTTATCTGGGTCCTACTCACTGTGGAGCTGTGAATGAGCGAATCATTGATGAGTTTATTGGAATCCAATAACTTCATAGCCTTCTAGTGAGTTGGATTTAGATACATGGTCTGCCAATTTGATGTTATATTTTAAGGGAATATTCAATCAGTATCACAGGTGTGGGAACTCACCGGATGTCATTGGTTTTCAACGTTTTAGTTTAAGTACCCATTGATAACCTGGGACTGTGACAATGGATACAGACTAGGGACAAAATTAGCGAGAACTTTGTCCGGATGGTATCGGAGTAACCACCTTTCTCTGAATAGATGACCAGTTGCACCACAGTGATTGAGTCTTTCCAATCGACCGGTCAGCCACTTTTAGAAATATTTGTAACATTATTTATCTCCCATTGAACAGTGTCTAATCGGGGGGGGGGGGGGGGGGGGGGGGGCTGGTTTTCTCTGAAGGTGTTGAGCCAGGAAGTGCCCATCTCCACTGCCTGTAACATTGAGGATACTACATCAATCATCTACTCGATCACACCAGGAATGACCCCTTAATTTGCGCAGATATTCACAATAGTTTGTCTGTTGAATTTATTAATTAATTTCAGTTGCACAAGAAATCATTTTCGCTTCTGTTTGGATGGTTCAATGGTGCTGTTGTTACCCAGCATCCCCTGGAGGTGTGAATGTGCCCTATTCACTCTGCGGGAGGTCAGTACGCAGGCTCAGTGCTGAGCTCTCCGGATCATGCGCAGTGTCACCTTGCCCAGAGGCGGGTGAGTGCGGGAGAGGTTTTTGTTCATGGGAGAGAGCGGGCGGGGCGGAGCGGAGCGGAGCGGAGGGAGGAATGGAGCCGGGAGGTGAGGGTGGGGAGGGAGTGGAGGCTTCATAAACACCCGGGGTAGGCCCCAACCCCAAGTCCGGGGTTTGTAGCTCGAAGGCTTTTTACCTGAGAATAGGCCCAGTTTTAAAAACCATAATGTTTCAGCAGGAGCAGTGCGCATGCGGCACTGTCTTGTTTCTATCGATAGAGGGGGCGGGGCTTCAGGGTCCCAGTGACCAGGAGAGAAAATCGCGGAGTCGTTGATTTTCATCTCAATCTGGACACAGCAACTCCGACCAAACAGACCTGAGTTAGGGATGGACAATGTGTGGTGGGGCGAATGCACGGCAGTCCGGTGAACAAAAAACGTAAGATTAGAATTACAATTGGGCAGCATGGTAGCATTGTGGATAGCACAATTGCTTCACAGCTCCAGGGTCCCAGGTTCGATTCCGGATTGGGTCACTGTCTGTGCGGAGTCTGCACGTCCTCCCTGTGTGTGCGTGGGTTTCCTCCGGGTGCTCCGGTTTCCTCCCACAGTCCAAAGATGTGCAGGTTAGGTGGATTGGCCATGATAAATTGTCCTTAGTCTCCAAAATTGCCCGTTGGGTTGGGTTACTGGATTATGGGGATAGGGTGGAGGTGTGGACCTTGGGTAGGGTGCTCTTTCCAAGAGCCGGTGCAGACTCGATGAGCCGAATGGCCTCCTGCACTGTAAATTGTATGATAATTAGGACATTAGGCTCATTAAGACTGCTCCCTATTTGATAATTTGATTCCCATTCACCACTCTGCCATTGTCTAACTTCCTCTGTCTCGAACAGTGGATTTATTCCAACAATGTTTGGTATTTAACTGTTTTTCCTGCCAACTGTTTCTAAATGTGGTTTCCACTGCTGCCCATCCCTTGGCGATGTGCTGCTGATTTACCAGTTTGACGTTCCCATGGTCAGGAATTACATTTTTTGCAGCTAGATATCATTTCCCTTCCAATTCTGAGCTTATATTGACCAACAAATTCAGTACCATTTCTATTCCATTTACTTAATTCTGCACACCCTTAAACATTAACTCTGTTTCTCTCTCCAAGGATACTGCCAACCTGCGGTGTTCCTTCAGCATTTTCTCTTATTTCACATTTTTGGCACAGTAGGAAGTCTAACAACACTAAGTTAATGTTCAACAGGTTTGTTTTGGATCACAAGCTTTCGGAGCACCGCTCCTTCCTCGGGTAAATTTCCAGCAACTGCAGAATTTTTTCACGAGTTTCATACAAAACTAAATCGAGAAACAGAGATGGGCCAATTAAGAAACGGTCTGTCTGGGGTTAGGTGTTGGTGGTGGAGATCGGACCCTTTCCTCCAGTGCAATGATAGAATGATTGCATCACAGAGAGAGGCCATTTCGGACATTTAGTTCCCCATCTGACCTGGAGATCCATCTACGCAGTCACACTGGGGAGAGACCGTTCACCTGCCCTCAGTGTGGGAAGGGGTTTACTCAGTCATCCAGCCTGCTGAGACATCAGAGAGTTCACAAGGGGAAGAGGCCGCTCTCTTTTACTGAGTGTGGGAGAAGATTCACTCTGTTATCCAATCTGTTAGGACCCCGAAGTGGTCACACTGGGGAGAGGCCGTTCACTTGCTCTGTATGTGGGAAGAGATTCACTCGGTCATCCCACTTGATGGCTCATCAGCGAGTTCACACTGGGGAGAAATCATTTACCTGCTTGGTGTGTGGGAAAGGATTCACTCAGTCATCCCACCTGCTGAAACACCAGCGAGTTCACACTTAGGAGAGACCTTTTAAATGCCTGAACTGTGAGAAGTGCTTTAAAAGTTCTGCGGAACTGACATCCCATCAACGGGTTCACTCTGATGAGAGACCATTTAAATGCCTGGACTGCAGGAAGTGCTTTAAAAGCTCTGGAGAACTGATGACCCATCAAAATGTTCACACTGATGAGAGACCGTTCAGGTGCTCCCACTGTGGGACTGGGTTCAGGAAATTAGCTCAACTCACCGAACACCAGAGAATTCACACTGGGGACAGGCCGCTCACCTGCTCTGAATGTTGGAAGCAATTCAATCATTCATCCAACCTGCTGGCACATCGCCGCATTCACACACCGGAGAGAGACCATTCACCTGCTCCAAGTGTGGGCAGGGATTCACTCAATCATCCAATCTGCTGAGATACCAGCGAGGTCACAAGTAATTACAGTGATTGGATTTTGCTGTTAATCACATGAGGGACGAGGGCGGCACAGTGCACAGAGGTTAGCACTGCTGCCTCAAGGCAGTGAGGACCCAGGTTCGATCCCGGCCCCAGGTCACTGTCCGTGTGGAGTTTGTACATTTTTCCCGTGTCTGCGTGGGCCTCACCCCCACAACCCAAAGGATGTGCAGGGTGGGTGGATTGGCCATGCTAAATTGCCCCTTAATTTGGAAAAAAAGAATTGGCTACTCTAAATTTTTTTATTTTTGAATCATGTGAAGGATTGAAGATGAGTCATTGGTGTCTGTTCCTGCTGATGTTAATAAACACCAGCCCAGTTATAGGGGTTAATATTCTGCGTGCAATGCTAATAAAATCAGCCTTGTGTTAAATACAGGGTGTTGAGTCTTTTTAATATCTCTAACCTAAGTTCTCCCTCTCCCCTGTCTCCTCCATCCTCACCGCCAACAAATGTGAGGAGCTCACGGAGCTTCTTTGTCACTCAGATTAGGCGGGGTTTTCCGGTTCTCCCACGACTTGCTTTCCGGTGGGGGAGGAAACTCGCCATTGGCTGCCGGCAGGATATTCCAGTCCTGTCAAAGTCTACGGTATTTTGTGTGGTTCACCCGTCCCACCGTGTGGGAACTGCCGTGAGGGGGTGGCCTCTGGCAGGACTGGAAGATCCAGCCAGCAGGAAGGGCTGGAAAATCCCACCCATTGAAACAATCCGATCAGCTGATTCTGCTGCTCCTCCACTCAACCAAGTTCTGAACTCACAACTTTCCCCTCTTTTTCTGTTATCTCCCATCATGCACTCTCAGAGCTCATCTTGTCTGTGAGACTTACCCTTTGCTCCTTTGACCCGATTCTCACTAAACTGCTGAAGATACAACTTCCACAATCTCCCCGTTTCCACAGTATCTTCATGGAGTCAGTGTCTTTGTGCCTTTCTTTAGACAATCAAGTGCAGCTTCGTCCTCAACCAGAACACATGTGTAGCTTCTCCCCGCAGTGAATGGTGTGATGTTTTTTCAGGCTGTAACCCGTTGAAGCTCTTTCCACAGTCAGTTCACTGGAACACTCTCACTCAGGTGTGTGTTGTGTGGGTCTCAGTGCTTTTCCAGTCACACTGATGTTTCCACAGTCAGTTCACTGGAACTCTCTCACTCGGGTGTGTGTTGTGTGGGTCTCGGTGCTTTTCCAGTCACACTGATGTTTGAAATGTTTTCCCACAATCAGAACAAACAGTTTTCATTCCACATTCATACTCTGAGGATATTCAGGTCCTGACCAACTGAGTGACATGGTCGGATCTTGATGTTGGTTTGTGTTTCCTGTCTGAAAATGCTCTCCTAATGCCCTGGAAAAGGAGTTTACAAAGGCCACACTATCAGTACAGGATAGAAATTCAGAACAGATAATTCCAGTTTCTGCAGAATATTTTAGTCTCTCTTCTTTCCCCAAAGCTATGAATCCCCGTCCCACACACTCTCCCTCCTCCCTGGGGCTGAAATCCAAATAAAGTATTAGATCATTATTTCTGTCTCCTTTTACCAAATTTATATAATTAGAGGTGAGAATACGTTTTATAAGTCACTTAATTCATGAGTTGTAATAGATATTAATCTAAATCAATAACAGATGTGAACCTTGTGTCCAGAACTGTGTGGAGATTTGATGAGCAATCGCGAAGGTAGTTTCTCCAAATCTTCCAGGGTTTCCTTCATTCTTCCTCTCCCTCTCGAACTAAGTTACACCGAATATCTGTGTCAGGGCCTATTCTGGTTTCTGCTTCTCTTCCTGCTGACTTAGTGTCCAAAACGTTTAGCAGGGGTTATTTGGTTACGCGGAGAGGGTGGAAGTGAGGGCTTAAATCAATTATGGAGCAGACTGAATCCAGTGTGTTCGGTCCCTACTCTAACCTTCATTCCTGACATACCAACTCCATCCCTCTCCCTGGCAATAGTCTGAGACTTAACCAGTCTCTTTGTAACCTTGGTTTCATATTTGATCCCAATATGAGCTTCTGACTTCATATCTGTGTTAACACTAAGACCTCCTGTTTCCACTTACGTTACATTATCCGGCCTCTCTCCTGTGTCTGTGCATCTGGTGCTGAAACCCTCGGTCATGCCATTGTCACCTCCTGATTCAACTATTCCATTACACACCAGGCTGCTCTCCCACATTATACCACAGTAAACTCAAAGCCATCCAAATGTCTGCTACCCACGTCTTAATTCACAGAAAGTTCCTTTCCCTTATCACCCCTGTGCTCCCTGATTTGCATTCGCTCACAGTCAATTCTCACCCTTGTTTTCAAATCCCTCCATGGCCTCCTCTCCCCTATCTCTGATCCTGGACTCTTGTACACTCCCGATTATAATTACTCTGCCATTAGTTTAAGTTCTCTCCGCCCCAACACTGAATTCCCTCCCTAAACCTCCCCGTCTCCACCTCACTTACCTCCTTTGAGACTCTCTTTAAAATTCTCCTCTTTAGTCACCTGTCCTAATAGCTCCTTATGTGTCTGGGAGTCTCCCTTTATTTTAAATGAAATGAAGTGAAAATCGCTTATTGTCACAAGTAGGCTTCAAATGAATTTAATGTGAAAAGCCCCTAGTCGCCACATTCTGGCACCTGTTCGGGAGGCTGGAATGGGAATTGAACCCATGCTACCGGCCTGCCTTGGTCTGCTTTAAAAGTCAGCTACTTAGCCCTGTGCTAAACCAGCCCCCTATGTTTTAGAACATAGAACATACAGTGCAGAAGGAGGCCATTTGGCCCATCGAGTCTGCACCGACCCACTTAAGCCCTCACTTCTACCCTATCCACGTAACCAAATAACCCCTGCTAAACGTTTTGGACACTAAGGGCAATTTAGCATGGCAAATTCATCCAACCTGCACGTCTTTGGACTGTGGGAGGAAACCGGAGTATCCGGTGGAAACCCACACAGACACGGGGAGAACGTGTAGACTCCTCATAGAGGACAGTGACTCAGCGGGATATTGAACTTGGGACCCTGGTGCTGTGAAGCTACAGTGCTAACCACTTGTGCTACAGTGCTGCCCTGAACATTTTATAATGTTCCTGTGAAGTTGACTGGGATGATTTCTGATGTTGAATGTGTTATGTAAATAGAAATTGTCGTTGACGATAACCCTGACCTCCTGTTTTACAACCCATAGAATATTACAGTGCAGTACAGGCACTTCGACCCTCGATGTTGCGCCGACGTCTGGTTACACAATAAACTATCTCTGATGGTTTGCAGCCTCTATAAAGACGGCGGCCGTTAACTCAGGCCTGTCACCGGGAGCAGGCCGCAGCTGTCCCCCCGCTCGATGCAAACCCGGGCCCGGAAACTTCTTCTTGGGGTTTGGACCCTCCTCCGGGTTTCAGTGAAACCTCCCGGCCGAGTCCAGCGTCGGCACTGCGCATGCTCCAGCTCACAATGCACAGGGAGTGATTGACGGCAGCTCTGAACCAATAGAAAGAGAGGAGTGAGCCTGGAGGACCGACTGGTTGCAGCAGGTCATCCAACCAATCGGAGTGAACGAGGGGCGGGGCTGTGCCCTGTCGCCCACGGGAGCTGGAGGATGCGCAGTACAGATGACAGCACAGGATTCAGGCGATTGAGTGGAAATCTTCAAGTTCGTCAAATTCGGTTTGGTGAGTCATGAGGGAGGGATGGAGCCGGCGGATGGGTCGGGAGGCTTCATAAACACTCCGTGCAGCCCAAGCCGTGAATACGAAGCTCGGATACGGCAGCTGAACCAGCGAACGCTGCCCGGGCTTTTCCCCGAGACAGGCCCGGGAGGCCGGGCGCATGCGCAGGGAGCGAAAGCCCCGGCTTTGCCCCGCCTCCCATTCACTCTGATTGGCTGGAGGATCAGCTGCTCCTGTTCGGTCTTCCAGCCGCACCCCCTCTTCCTATTGGTCCGAACCCGCAGTCAATCAGTCCCCGGGAGCTGGAGCAATCCCTTCACCATCATTGTCAGCTCCCTGGTTTGCAGCTGCGGAGCTTCTCCCTCCCTCCCGGGAACAGGCCCAGGTTAACGGGCACCATCCTGCTTCACACACTGGAGGGTGGTTCACATCAGAGGGTGGGGGAGGGGGGATAATAAATAAGAGCTCACACTTTGCACTCAAATCAATGAGGACTCTGATTCTGGCAAGGAAGGAAACCCTGGCAGGTGGGCGGGGAGGATTCACAAACACCCGCTGGAGGCCCCAAACCCCCAATAAGACCCATTGATTTTATTGTCAGTCTGCAGACAGGAGCTGGAGAACTGAACCCAGGCAGAGGAGAGGGAGCGAGAAAACTGGGAGTGGACGAAAGAAATGGTGCAGATGGTGAGATGGGTTTGGATTTCAGCCCAGGAAGGAGGGAGAGTTTGTGGGACGGGGATTTACAGCTTTGGGGGAACAAGAGAGGAAAAAATGTTCCAGAGAAACTAGAATTGCCTGTTCAGAATTTATATCCTGGACTGACAGTGATGGCTTTCGTAAAGTCCTTTTACAGGGGGTTAGAATCGTAGAACTTGCACACAAAAACTGAACCCAACAGAAAGGTTTGTCTCTTTGCGAATTCTATCCTGCATTGACAGTGATGACTTTGTAAATGAAAGATTACAGCTCTGAGGAAAGATTAAATGGAGTGGGGCCTTTTTTCTATCGACAACAACAAATTAAACAGTGACCTGCTATAATCTTTAAAATTATCAGTAGTTTGGAGAGGGGCGATGTGAGAGAGTGACCACCAATAAACAAGTCATAAATACAAGGTAGGTATGAATAAATCCAAGGGGACCATACAGACAAAATTATTTATGTCAGATTCAGAATGTGCAACTGATTACCATGGAAAGGAGTTGAGGAAAGTGCTGAGATGTTTTCAAAAGTAAACGGGACAAGCACATGAGAGAAAATGGAATCGAAAATCAGCTGAAAGGCTGAGATTTGACAGGTGTGACAGTCGGAGATGTGTGCCGAGTATTGACAGCAGCAGAATCTGTGACAGAATGGCCTGTTTGTGTCTTATATATTCACAGTATTTCAATGTAATCTTTTACAGAATATTTGCAGATGCAAACATCATGTCGAGATCTGACAGAGTCACTTGATTCATCAGGACCGGCCTTTCAACATGGAAGGAGAAATGTTTGTCTGTTTTGTCTTTCGGAAAAAAACTCAAACATCACTGTGATTGGAAAAGCACCGAGACACAGACATCTAAGTAATTTTCCACAGTTAGCTGGAATTGAGCTTTAACCAATCACACAGCATGAAATTAAATTGCAGCATTTACATCAGGGAGACACCGTACTCAGGCTTCAACTGATGATCCAAGTTGGAGAGATATAAGGACATTCGTACCAAAGGAATCAAGAAGCAGCAATTGGACATTCAGCCCCGTGAGCCTGTTCTACCATTTAATAACATCACGACTGATCTGATAGTGACCTCAAATCTGCATCCCACCTACACCTGATAACCTTTTGCTAACCATGGAGAAACTGTGGAAATGTGGCGACTGTGGGATGGGATTCAATTACCCGTCTCAATTGGTAACTCATCAACGTATTCACACTGGGGAAAGGCCATTCACCTGCTCGGTGTGTGGGAAGGGATTCACTCGGTCATCACACCTCCTGAACCACCAACTTGTTCACTCTGATCAGAGACCATTTAAATGTGCTGACTGTGAGAAGACCTTTAAAAGCAGAAAGGATTTACTGACACATCAACGCACTCACACTGGGGAGAGGCCATTCACCTGCTCGGTGTGTGTGAAGGGATTCACTCAGTCATCCCAGCTCCTGAGACACCAACTTGTTCATAATGATGAGAGACCTTTTAAATGTGCTGACTGTGTAAAGAACTTTAAAAGCAGAAAGGATTTACTGATCCATCAACGTACTCACACTGGGGAGAGGCCATTCACCTGCTCCGTGTGTGGGAAGGGATTCACTCGGTCATCATTCCTCCTGAGCCACCAACTTGTTCACTCTGATCAGAGACCGTTTCAATGTGCTGACTGTGAAAAGAGATTTAAAAGCAGAAAGGATTTACTGATACATCAACGCACTCACTCTGGGGAGAGGCCATTCACCTGCTCCGTGTGTGGGAAGGGATTCACTCTGTCATCACTCCTCCTGAGCCACCAACTTGTTCATACTGATCAGAGACCGTTTCAATGTGCTGACTGTGAGAAGAGCTTTCAAAGGAAAACGTATTTACTGATACACCAACGCACTCACACTGGGGAAAGGCCATTCACCTGCTCCCTGTGTGGGAAGGGATTTACTCAGTCATCAATCCTCCTGAGACACCAACTTGTTCATACTGATCAGAGACCTTTTAAATGCGCTGACTGTGAGAAGAGCTTTAAAAGGAAAATGTATTTACAGATACACCAACGCACTCACACTGGGGAAAGGTCCTTCACCTGCTCCGTGTGTGGGAAGGGATTTACTCAGTCATCAGTCCTCCTGAGACACCAACTTGTTCACACTGATCAGAGACCTTTTAAATGTACTGACTGTGAAAAGAGATTTAAAAGTAAACAGAATCTGCTGAAACACCAGCGAGTTCACACTGAAAGAGAATCATCACATTTGCAATGCAGAAGGAGGGCATTCGGCCCATCGAGAGCACCGGCCCTTGGAAAGAGCACCTTACCCATACCTCCAACCAAACCAATAATCCCACCTCACCTTTTTGGACACTAAGGGCAATTTAGCATGGCCAGTCCATCTAACCTGCACATCTTTGGACTGTGGAGGGAAACCGGAGCACCTGGAGGAAACCCACACAGACACTGGGACAACGCGCAGACTCCGCACAGACAGTGACGCAAGCCAGGAATCAAACCTGGGACTATGGACTGTGAAGCAACTGTGCTAACCACTATGCTACTGTGTGGCACACACGTGGGAGCGGTACTGGGAGAGGCTGTTTAACTGCTCTGTTTGTGGGAGGAGATTCACTCAGTCAAACAACCTGCACAGACATCAGCAGGTTCACAGGCAACAGCAGGGTTTGGATTCAGCTGTTGTTGCTGCTGTTAGTCACATCCAGGACTGAATGATGCCTGGACGTCTGTTTCCAGTGGGGCTCCACAGTTTTCCGGTACATATGAAAAAAAATGAATGAAAATCGCTTCTTGTGACAAGTAGATTTCAAGTGAAGTTACTGTGAAAAGCCGCTAGTCGCCACATTCCGGTGCCTGTTCGGGGAGGCTGGTACGGGAATAATTTATCAATGATTTAGATTTAATTGTATGCACCAGGATTACACAAAAGTTGCTGATGTGTTTTAGACAATGAGGGAGAAAGCCATGGACTGGGTCAGGTGTTCAGAAAAGTGGTGAATGGAAATTTAGATAATGAGAGGTGAGGAACACACTTCAGTTAACTCCCGATAAAAATAAGGTCACTTCAGGATAATGGAAAAAACTGATTGGTGGGGAAGCTACAAATAATCCTTTTTAAAAAATAATAAATTCGGAGGACCCAATTATTATTTATTTTTCCAATTAAGGGCAATTTAGCCTAGCCAATCCACCTAACCTGCACATCTTTGGGTTGTGGGGGTGAAACACATGCAGACATGGGGAGAATGTGCAAACTCCACACGGACAGTGACCCAGGGCCGGGATTCAAACCCGGGTCCTCAGCGCAGTAGTCCCAGTGCTAACCACTGCTCCACGTGCTGCCCTAACTACAAATAATTCTAATAACTTTATTGAACAGTTCTCAAATGGAAAGACACTTGACCACATTAAAACTAAGGATCTGCATTAGACGTTTGATCTAGCATGTCATATTGAGGGCAAGATTATAAACAGAGGGCATTCATTTAAAGTGATTAGAAAAAGAAGCAATGCTGAGCAAGGCTAGGAGAGTGGGCAAAGAAGTGGCAGATGGAATACAATGTGGAAAAGTAAGGTTATGCACTTTGGAAGGAGAAATGGAGGCATAGACTATTTTCTAAATGTGAAAATGCTGAGGAAATCACAAGCACAAAGGGACTTGGGAGACCTTTGTAAAGATTCTCTTCAGGTTTGGGCAGCACGGTAGCATGGTGGTTAGCATAAATGCTTCACAGCTCCAGGGTCCCAGGTTCGATTCCCGGCTGGGTCACTGTCTGTGCGGAGTCTGCACGTCCTCCCCGTGTATGCGTGGGTTTCCTCCGGGTGCTCCGGTTTCCTCCCACAGTCCAAAGATGTGCGGGTTAGGTGGATTGGCCATGCTAAATTGCCCGTAGTGTCCTAAAAAGTAAGGTTAAGGGGGGGTTGTTGGATTACGGGTATAGGGTGCATACGTGGGTTTGAGTAGGGTGATCATTGCTCGGCACAACATCGAGGGCCGAAGGGCCTGTTCTGTGCTGTACTGTTCTATGTTCTATGTTCTAATGTGCAGGTGCACTGCAGCCTCACGCCGCCGAGGTCCCAGGGTCAATCCCGCCTCTGGGTCACTGTGGAGTTTGCACATTCTGCCCCAGTGCAGGAGAGGCTGGTTGTTGGGCAGTGTGAGCTGAACATACATGGCTGGATAAAGACTAAGGCAGATGTCAAGACCCTTGGAGTGAAAACAGGTCTGGAGGGAGTGGGTCAGTGAACCTGGAGAGTTGCATTTTGCATGTATCGTGAGTGTGACCCAGTCACAATTATGAACAGTAAACAGACCTATCACTAGTTTGATGAGATGATTTACTGTGTCCCCGGTGATGTAAATACTGTACATACTGTAGATCGGCCTGCTTGCTGCCCACGTCGAAGTGATATCTTATCAGTATAATGTACTTCTGTATTAAATAAAGTATCCAAACCTCTCATTGTGCTTCATGCCCAGCATCTTGCCGAACCATGGATCTTCTGTTTTGCTAACGGGAAAAAGCATCTTCCTGTTTACTAATTGCTCTATGGCGGCTGTGTTACCCAGAATCCCCCGTGCTGCAGAAAGTCCCCTATCTGTGACTGTACGAGGCCAGTGCACAGGTGCAGTGTGGGTGTGTGCTCTGAGCATGTACAGTGAGCTGTACCCTTGTGAGAAGGGGATCTCCCAGTCTCTGACTCTCCTGCAGCTTCCAAGGAGGGAATTCCAGCTGAACTGCTCACACACAGAAAGTCCCATCGACTGTCACACCTTCCTGCCCTCCCCTTTTGGGCTGTGAGACTGGTCCACGGAACATGTGTGATGCAATAAAAACAGCAGTGACTGAGGGGACAGCATCAACTACAGGGACATCTCACTCCTTAGAGTCAGGGGAAGACCTTCACTTGGGTGATGTTTAAAAGATTCATCTACTTGCAGACTGAGTTTATCCAGAAGCACAGTGCGGTTTCTGTGCTGACAGATCTACAGTGAACATGATCTTCTCCACACACCAGCTACAAGGGAAGAGAACAATTGGGATTTGATCTGAAGTGTCAGTGCTGAGAAAGTGAAATGTTCTAATTACTGAGTGAAAGTAAACCTTTCAGTGTGAATCACAATTTACTGGGACAATTGGAAAAGGCACCAAAACGTTTCAATCTCTGAAGATAAACTTCAGCCTTGAAGTTATGTTTCGGAGCTCACAAGCTGTGGGAATCTTTGTGAATGTTTCCTCTTCCCTTTTGTAAACAAGCAAAGAAGTTAACCCTTTCCCCTGACAGCACGGCAACAATTTGAAATAAAGACTTTGACTTTTAAAGATTTGGCTTCATCCCATTTGTTGGGGTCATATTCCCGTGCAAATCATCGTGGGCGGGATGGAAATTTGCCAAATCTTTTTATAATCCTAATCTTTATTGTCACAAGTGATCTTACATTAACACTGCAATGAAGTTACCGTGAGAAGCCCCCAGTCAGCACATTCCGGAGCCTGTTCAGGTACACAGAGGGAGAATTCAGAACTGTCATGTGAGAGTACCTTTAAGAACTGGGTGTTTATCAAATAGCTGCAGTGAAGACAGCCGAGCTCCATGCATACTCTGATATCACTGCACCTATTTGATAAACACCCAGGTCTTAAATGTACATGCACTCCAGCTGTTTGATAAACACTCAGTTCTTCAAGGTATTCGCATGACAGAATGTCCAAATTACCTAACAGCACGTCTTTCGGGATTTGTGGGGGGAAGCCAGAGCATCCGGAGGAAACCCACGCAGACATGGGGAGAGTGTGCAGCCTCCGCTCAGACAGTGACCCAAACAGTAATCGAACCTGGGACCCTAGTGCTGTGAAGCAACTGTGCTAATCACTGCTACTGTGCCACCCCTTTGAAGGTGCTTTACCTTGGATGGGAATTTCCAGTCTCAGGTTGGGGGAGGAGGGGGGGGGCGGGTGGGGGGGGAAGGAGGGGGGGGGGCGGGGGGGGGGGGGGGGGGGCGCAACCGGAAAAAAAAAATCCCTTCCCAGTCTCAGAGCAGTGAATCGTCTCTCTCCAGTGTGAGCACGTTGGTGAGTCAGCAGATCCATTTTGCTTCTAAAGTTCTTCTCACAGTCGGAACACATGTTTTGTGTCAGAGTGAACATGTTGGTGTGAAGTGAGATGGGTTAGAGTTATAGAGTTTTACAGCACAAAACAAGGCCCTTTGTCCCATTGTGTCTGTGCCGGCTATCAAGCACCAATCTATTCTAATCTCAGTTTCAGGGATTATTAACATCAACTCAAACACACTCCATCTGTCAGAATGAACATGGTTATGTCCTGAATGTGATTTAGGCTCAGTCCTGGATGTGATTAACACCAATAACAGCAGAGTCCTGGAGGGACTTGTGAACTCGCTGGTGTGTCTGCAGGGTGGATGACCGAATGAATCCCTTCCCACACAGGGAACAGATGAACGCCCCCTCCCTGGTGTGAATGCGATGGTGTTTCAGCCGGAGGGACTGCTGAGTGAATCCCTTCCCACACACGGAGCAGGTGAACGGCCTCTCTCCAGTGTGACTGCGCTGGTGAATCAGCAGATCCATTTTGCCTTTGAAGCTTTTCTCTCAGGCGGAACAGTTAAAAGGTCTCGTGTCAGAGTGAACACGTTGGTGGGAAGTGAGGTGGGCAGACTGAGTGAACCCCTTCCCACACTCCAGGTGGTGAATAGTCTCTCCCCAGTGTGAACGTGCTGGTGATCCAAACGTTTGCATAACTGAGTGAATGTCATCCCACACTTGGGGCAGGCAAATGGTTTCTCCCCCGTGTGAACTCGCTGGTGTAACAGACAGCTGGATAACTGAGTGAATCCCTTCCCACACTCCAAGCAGGGGTACGGCCTCTCCCTGGCGTGAACTCGCTGGTGTATCAGCAGATTTGCTTTTCTTTTAAATCTCTTCTCACAGGTGGAACATTTAAAAGGTCTGGTGTCAGAGTGAACAAGTTGGTGTGTAGTGAGGTGGGTTAGTCTAGTGAACCTCTTCCCACACTCGGAGCAGGTGAATGGCCTTTCCCCGGTGTGACTGCGCCGATGAATATCCAGCACAGACGGGGATATGAATCCCTTCCCACAGTCCCCACATTTCCACGGTTTGTCCATGGTGCCGATGTCTTTGTGCCTCTCCTTTTGGGGTCATGGGGAGAAGACAGGGTAAGTACACCAGGGTGGGGTGCTCTTTTGTAGGGTTAGTGCTAACTCGATGGGCCTAATGGCCTCCTTCTGCGGGATTCTGTGATGCTGCCAAACCTGTTGAGTTCATCCAGCATCGGGCAGCACCTTAGTACAGTGGTTACCACTGTTGCTTCACAGCTCCAGAGTCCAAGGTTTGATTCCCGGTTTGGGTCACTGTCTGTGCGGAGTCTACACGTTCTCCCCGTGACTGCGTCGGTTTCCTCCGCGTGCTCCAGTTTCCTCCCAAAGACCTGAAAGACGTGCTGTTAGGTAATTTGGACATTCTCCCTCAGTGTACCCAAACAGGCGTCGGAGTGTGGTGACTAGGGGATTTTCACAGCAACTTCATTGCAGTGTTAATGTAAGCCTACTTGTGACAATAATAAATATGATTTCATGTTTTTACTCTATATTACACAGTTTTAATCCACAAATTATATTTATTGAACCACTATACCATCAACTACCAGGACCAGCACGGTGGTGCAGTGGGTTAGCCCTGCTGCATCTCGGCACTGAGGTCCCAGGTTTGTTCCCGGCTCTGGGTCACTGTCCATGTGGAGTTTGCACATTCTCCCCGTGTTTGCGTGGGTTTTGCCCCCACAACCCAAAGATGTGCAGGGTAGGTAGATTGGTCACACTCAATTGTCCTTTAATTGGAAAAAATGAATTGGGTACTCTGAATTTATTTTTAAAACTACTAGGAGCAGTGTGTCGATGTTTCAGCTATTCTGTAGGATTTTCTCTCTCAGTCTAATCCAATTGTTCTGTATGGGGGTATTTCCCTGGTACTGGCCATGTCTTTGGGTATTTGTGTATTTTAGGGAGCAGGTAGAACTTCCTTGGTGCTGTCTGTTGTACCTCTTATATTCCACCTGTTTTTGGTTAATGTGATGGAGTCTGAGTTTTTCATAGAATTTACAGTGCAGAAGGAGGCCATTCGGCCCATCGAGTCTGCACTGGCTCTTGGAAAGAGCACCCTACCCAAGGTCAACACCTCCACCCTACCCCCATAATCCAGTAACCCCACCCAACACTAAGGGCAATTTTGGACACTGAGGGCAATTTATCATGGCCAATCCACCAAACCTGCACATCTTTGGACTGTGGGAGGAAACCGGAGCACCCGAAGGAAACCCATGCATACACGGGTAGAACGTGCAGACTCCGCACAGACAGTGACCCAAGCCGGGAATCGAACTTGGGACCCTGGACTGTGAAGCGACTGTGCTATCCACAATGCTACCGTGCTGCAAGAATTCTTCCAGTCTGTCTCCAATTCTCCTTCCTGTCTCGGGTATATGGGTCTAAGTAGCTTGGTGTTGTGATTCATGTTGTCTAGTTGTCTGTCTTGTCTCCAGCAGATATTGTTTTTTCTCAACAATGACTGTGTTCCTTCGCCGCTGAATACTTGGGTTAGAATTGCGGCCTCGGGTCACTGTCCGTGTGGAGTTTTCACATTCTCCCCGTGTCTGCATGGGTTTCACCCCCACATCCCAAAGATGTGTCGGTTAAGTGGATTGGCCACGCTAAATTGCCCCTTAATTGGAAAAAATATAATTGGGTACTCTAAATTTAAAAAAATAAAATAATGACTGTGCTGCTGTCCTTGTCTTCTGGTCTTATGAACATAACCGTGTTGGATCCAAGCTCCCAGATTGTCTGTCTTTCTCTCTGGGTGAGATTCTGTTTGTCTCTTGTATTTCACTGTGACAGGGCAGAGACCTGATTGAAGGGATTCAAACATGGGAGTTCTGGGAAAGATGGACAAGGATTTGGGAGGTGACAACATGTTCAAAGAGTTTGGAGAGGAGAGGGAGGTTAAAGATGGGGCAGTAATTTGTAAGGATGGCAGGATCAAGGGTTTGTTTTATTGAGGAGGGGGTGATGATGGCAGATTTGAAGGACAGGATGGCAGATTTTGGCTGATCGGCAGCTCAGTGGGAATAGGGTCAATGGAGCAGGAGCTGGGTCTCATGGACAAGGTGAGCCCTGAGAGGGCATGAGGGGAGATGGGAGAGAAACTCGGGAAAGATGTGGGTTCAGGGCTCGGGAAAGGATGAAATTTAGAGACAGTTTGGTCCGGTGGGCTCGTGGAAGGGAGGGAAGCAGCAGAGGCAGCTGATCGGATTTACTCAATCTCAGTCACAAAGAAACTCCACAAGCTCCTCACACTTCTTGTTGGAGGTGAGGATGGAAGAGACAGGGGAGAGCGAGAGTACTTCAAAACGAACTAACTTGTGTCAGAGATATTAAAAAGTTTCAACACACTGCGGATTTAAAACAAATCTAATTTATTTGACTTTTAGCCAGAATGTTAGCCCCTGTAAATGGGCTGGAGTTTGTTATCAGCAGAAAGAGACCCAAATGAACATGGTTCAGTCCTGAATGTGAGGAACAGCAAAATTCAATCACTGTGATGACTTGTGGCCACGTTGGTGTCTCAGCAGGAGGATTGAAGTGGTGAATCCCTTCCCACACTCACAAGTGAATGGTCTCTCCCCAGTGTGAATTCGCTGGTGCTTCTGCAGGTCGGATGACTGAGTGAATCCCTTCCCACACTCAGAGCAGTTGAATGGTCTCTCCCCAGTGTGAACTTGCTGGTGCTTCTGCAGGTCGGATGACTGAGTGAATCCCTTCCCACACTTGGAGCAGGTGAATGGCCTCTCCCCAGTGTGAATTCGCTGATGTACAGTGAGGTGAGATGCGTGTCTGAACCCAATCCCGCAGTAAGTGCACCTGTACGGTCTCTCGTCAGTGTGAACACGTTGATGGCTCATCAGTTCCCCAGAACTTTTATAGCACTTCCCGCAGTCTGGACATTGAAACGGTCTCTCATCAGTGTGAACTCGCTGATGCTTCTGCAGGTTGGATGAAATAGCAAATCCTTTCCCACACTTGGAGCAGGTGAATGGTCTCTCCCCAGTGTGAACTCGCTGGTGTGTGGACAGAGCGGATGACTGAGTGAATCCCTTCCCACATTTGGAGCAGGTGAATGGTCTCTCCCCAGTGTGAACTCGCTGGTGTGTGGACAAAGTGGATGACTGAATGAATCCCTTCCCACACTTAGAGCAGGTGAATGGTCTCTCCCCAGTGTGACTGCGTCGATGAGTTTCTAGCTTGGATGGGGAAGTGAATCCTTTCCCACAGTCCGCACATTTGCACAGTTTCTCCTCGGTGTGACTGCATTTGTGGCTTGTGAGGCCTGATGATTGACTGAATCCTCGTCCACACACACAACACGTGTACGGTTTCTCCCCACTGTGAACGATGCTTTTTCCTTCCATGTTCAAAACCCGATGATATTCAGGATATGATAAATTGAGGGCTCTGTCAGATCCTGATGTGATGCTTGGTCTGAGTTTCCGGACTTTGAATCCTGCCCTTCGAACACCCTGTGAAACTGATTGAAAACAGAAAATAGGGAGTGAGAGAGAACCCACAAAAACACAAAGGCAGGTTGTGAAATTGAGCTGGTCACTTGTGGGGCCGGCTCTGGGAAAAAGTGACCATGAAAACGGCTGGATTGTCATAAAAATCCAACTGGCCTCTTTGGGAGGAGAGTGAAAGAGGTGAAGAGGGATTTTGTATGTCTACAAGACATATTAAGACAGTAGTTGGCAAAGCAAATTCGATCTGAGCTTCATTAACAGTAATATTGAGAAAGAAACTATGCTTCTGGTGGCACAGTGATTAGCACTGCTGCATCACAGAGCCAGGGACGCGGGTTCAAGCGTTGGTGACTGTGTGGAGTTTGCACTTTCTCCCCGTGAGTTTTCACCCGGTGCTCATGTTTCCTCCCACAGTCTAAAGGAGGGAAAGTTAGGTGGATTGGCCTTGATAAATTGCCCCTTCGTGTCCAGAGATGTGCAGGTCACGTGGGGCTATGGGGTTACAGGGACATGGTAGGGGTGTGGGCCTAGGCAGGGTGCCCTTTCAGAGGATCAGTGCAGACACGATGGACCGAATGGCCTCCTTCTGCACTGTAGGAATTCTATGGTTATAATTCTATTCTATGAATCTTTATAAAGCTCTGGCCACCACTCTTCAGGAAGGATGTGAAGGTTCTTGGAGAAGGTGCAGAGCAGATTTACCAGAATGGTTCCAGCAAAGGAGGTTGAGGGGAGATTTGATTCAGGTCCACAAGATTATGCCAGGTTGCGATCAGGTGGACAAAGAAACTCTGTTTCCATTCACTGATCGTACAAACAGTCGGGAAACAGATTTAAAGTTTTGGGTAAAACCTGGATTGAACGGTATAAGATGCTGATGGGTCTTGACAGGGTGGATGTGGAGAGGATGTTTCCTCTTGTAGGAGAATCTGGAACAAGGGGGTCAATGTTGCAAAGAGAGGGGTCACCCATTTTCGATGGAGATGAGGATTTTCTTTTCTCTTGAGGGTCGTAAGAGAGGAGGTGGCAAAGTGATTAGCACTACTGCCTCACAGCACCAGGGACCCAGGTTCAATTCTGACCCTGGGTGACTGTGTGGAGTTTGTACGTTTTCCCCGTGTCTGTGTGGTTTCCTACGGAGCTCCGTTTTCCTCTCACGGTTCAAAGGGGATTTTCACAGTAACTTCATTGCAGTGTTAATGTCAGCCTACTTGTGACAATAAAGATTATTATAAGATTATTATTATAGATGTTTAGCACACTGGGTTAAATCGCTGGCTTTGAAAGCAGACTAAGGCAGGCCAGCAGCACGGTTCTATTCCCGTACCAGCCTCCTCGAACAGGCGCCAGAATGTGGCGACTAGGGGCTTTTCACAGTAACTTCATTGAAGCCTACTCGTGACAATATGCGATTTTAGGGGCTGGTTTAGCTCACTCAGCTAAATCGCTGGCTTTTAAAGCAGACCAAGCAGGCCAGCAGCACGGTTCGATTCCCGTACCAGCCTCCCCGGACAGGCGCCGGAATGTGGCGACTAGGGGCTTTTCACAGTAACTTCATTGAAGCCTACTCGTGACAATAAGCTATTTTCATTTCATTTTCATTTCATGTGCAAGTTAGGTGGATTAGCCATGCAAAATTGCCCCTTTGTCTCCAAGGATATGGACGTTAGGTGGGGGTTATGAAGATGGAGTGGGTGGGATAGGGTGGGCCTGGGTGGAGTGCTCTTTCAGAGGGTTGGTGCAGACTCGATGGGCCCCTTCTGCACTGGAGGAATTCTATGACTTTGGAACTTCTACCCTTAAAAATGCAGTGGAAGCAGAGTCTTTGAATATTTTTGAGGCAGGGATGGATAGATTCTTGATAAGCAAGGTTATCAGGGTCGGCAGGAATGTGGAATTGAGGTTAAACTTTTTGAGTGATGGAGCAGGCTCGAGGGGCCGACTCCTAGTTTGTGTGTAAGAAGCAGGCTTGAGGGGCCGACTCCTAGTTTGTGTGTAAGGAGCAGGCTCGAGGGGCCGACTCCTAGTTTGTATGTAAGGAGCAGGCTCGAGGGGCCGACTCCTAGTCTGTGTGTAAGGAGCAGGCTCGAGGGGCCGACTCCTAGTCTGTGTGTAAGGAGCAGGCTCGAGGGGCCGACTCCTAGTTTGTATGTAAGGAGCAGGCTCGAGGGGCCGACTCCTAGTTTGTGTGTAAGGAGCAGGCTCGAGGGGCCGACTCCTAGTTTGTGTGTAAGGAGCAGGCTCGAGGGGACGGCTCCTAGTTTGTGTGTAAGGAGCAGGCTCGAGGGGCCGACTCCTAGTCTGTATGTAAGGAGCAGGCTCGAGGGGCCGACTCCTAGTTTGTGTGTAAGGAGCAGGCTCGAGGGGCCGACTCCTAGTTTGTGTGTAAGGAGCAGGCTCGAGGGGCCGACTCCTAGTTTGTATGTAAGGAGCAGGCTCGAGGGGCCGACTCCTAGTCTGTATGTAAGGAGCAGGCTCGAGGGGCCGACTCCTAGTTTGTGTGTAAGGAGCAGGCTTGAGGGGCCAAGTGGCCTGCTTCTAGTTTGTATGTGAGCCTGCAGGTACAGCAGGCAGTAAAGAAGATAAGTGGTATGTTGGCCTTGATAGCAAGAGGATTTGAGTCGAGGAGCAGGGATGTCTTGCTGCCATTATACAGGGCCTTGGTGAGGCCACAGCTGGAATATTGTGTGCCGTATCAGTCTCCTTATCTGAGGAACGATGATCTCGCTAAAGAGGAATTGCAGCAATGTTTTGCCAGACTGATTCCTGGGATGGGAGGGTCTGATGTATGAGAGATTGAATCGGTCAGGATTGTATTCACTGGAGTTCAGAACAATGAGGGGTCTCATAGAAACCTATAGAATGTGGGCTGTACGATGGCGCAGTGGTTAGCACAGTTGCCTCACGTCACCGAGGACCCAGGTACGATCCCGGCCCCAGGTCACTCTCTGTGTGGGGTTTGCGCATCCTCCCTGTGTCTGCATGGGTCTCACCTCCACAACCCAAACGTGTGCAGGGGAGGTACATTGGCCATGCTAAAATTACCCCTTTATTGGGAAAAAAAAGAATTGGGTACTCTAAATTTATGTTTAAAAAAAATAAACCTATAAAATTCTAACAGGGTGAGACAGAGTAGATTCAGGAAGGATGTTCCCGATAGTGGGTGTGTCTAGAAATAGGGGTCACAGTCTGAGGATACGGGGTAGACCATTTAGGACAGAGATGAGGAGACATTTCTTCACCCAGAGAGTGGTGAGCCTGTGGAATTCGTCGCCACGGGAACTAATTAAGCCCAAAACATTGCATGTTTACAAGAAGTAGTTAGATACAGCACTGAGGGTGAAGGGGATCAAAGGATATGGGGAGAAAGCGGGATTAGGCTATTGAGCCTAATCAGCTCTGATCGTAATGAATGGTGGAGCAGGCTCCAAGGGCCAAATGGTCTTCTCCGGCTCCTATTTTCGATGTTGCTCTGGATCTATGCATGTAAATGGTCCAGGAAGTATGAGGAAGAATGTTTTTACACAGCGAGTGGCAATGACCTTAAACTTGCTGCCAATGATGGAGTTTGGAAATAGACACAATGAATGATTTTTTTAAAAATTGGACAGAAACCTGAGAGAAATAAAGCTGTGAGGATAGAGAGATAGAGCAGGAGAATGAGACTGAGGGGGGGGGAGGTGGGGTGGAGGGGGTGGGGGTGGAGAAGGTGGGGGGAGGTGGGGTGGGGGGGAGGGGAAGTGGAGGGGGGGTGGGGGGGGAGGAGGTGGGGGGAGGTGGGGGGGGAGGGTCCGGCGGGGGGGGGTAGGGTCCGGCGACCCCAGGGGAGGGGGGAGAGGGGCGGACGGTCCGGCGGGTGAACCGAGAGGCTCTGGAAACTCCGGGAATAAACTGAGTGGATCCCCCCTCCCCCCGTTTACACCGAGGGGGGCCGCATCTCCCAGATCAATGAAGAGCCGCTTTGTATCAGGTTGGCCATTGGTTCCTGAGGTTGTTCCCTGGTCTCCAGCATCGCTTCTTTATCAGTGAATCATTGAATGGTCACAATACCGACTGAAGGGGTAGCACAGTGGCGTGATGTGATGATTCTTTTTTTTTATAAATTTAGTGTACCCAATCATTTTTCCAATTAAGGGGCAATTTAGAGTGGCCAATCCACCTAGCTTGCACATTTTTGGGTTGTGGGGGCGAAACCCACGCAAACACGGGGAGAATGTGCAAACTCCACACGGACAGTGACCCAGAGCCGGGATCGAACCTGGGACCTCAGCGCCGTGAGGCCGCAGTGCTAACCCACTGTGCCACCGTGCTGCCCTTGATGTGATGATTCTGATGTGATGTTGAGTTTCACTTCCCCAATGTCCAACCTCCTGTGAAATTGACTGAAAACAGAAAAGAGCGAGTGTGAGAGTGAAATTGAGCTGAATGAATCTGGTCATTTGTGGGGCCGACACTAGGAAAAAGTGACCATGTAAACTGCGGGATTGTCATAAAAACCCAACTGGTTCAGTAATGTCCTTCAGAGAAGGGAAGGTGCCAACTGGTCTGGGCCTTCACGAGACTCTGACTCCGATAGGAGGAGGGAGAGGAGAGGAGACAGTGTGAGAGAGGAGAGGTAGGCAATGAAGGAAAGGGTTTTTACAACTTGACCAGAAATTTGACAAATCTCTCAAACCTTCAGCCTCCATCACCATAAAGGACAAGGGCAGCATGTGTATGAGAACGCATTCACCTACCAATTCCTCTCCCAGTCACACACCGTACTGACATCCTGGACTGGATGAGCAAACATTTACTGCATTTAAACATTGCAAAAAATTATCCCATTGTCTTTGCTTCTCTGCTACAAACTCCATTTCCTCAGCACATACTTGGTAATGGATTTTGTAAAATTTTGTTTTTAATATTTTGGCTTTTGTTTATTTTTAATTAACTTTTTTTTAGATTACCCAATTGTTTTTATCCCAATTGAGGCGTAATTTTAGCGTGGCCAATTCACCTACCCTGCACATCCTTTTGATTGAGGGAGTGAGTCCCACACAGACACGGAGAATGTGCAAACTCCATACAGACAGTGACACGGGGCCGGGATCAAACCCGGGTCCTTGGCTAACCACTGAGCCACCGTACCTGCCCCTAGTGATTTCTTTGAAAACTTCTTTTACAGGATATTGCAAGGGGAGAATTTACCGATGGAAACTCCAATTAAACTTCAGTTCAAGATTTAAGAGTCACTCCATTCATCAGGATCTGAATATCATTGGGATGTGAATGTGGTAAAAGAAACGTTTCTCTGTTCTGTTCGTGGGAAAAGATTTTCTTTTATTAAAATAAACTGAGAGTAATAAATTATTTTTTTCCAGTTGAAGGGCATGTTTGCATGGCCAATCCGTCTACCCTGCACATCTTTGGGTTGTGGAGATGAGACCCAGGAAGATTCACGCAGTGACTCGGGGCCGGCATCTAACCCAATTCCTTAGCGCCATAGGCAGCAGTGCTAGCCACTGCACCACTGTGCGGCCCCCAGGGTTTTGTGTTTCCGACATGCGTCTCCGTGTGACTCAACAGAGCCGCACATGGGGTCAGATATCCATTGAGTTGGTGGGATCCAGAGAGCAGAATTTGCTTGTTTCTTCACTTCTCTGTTGCTACTCTGATCATAGATATCTGGGTCTGTGCAAACCGGGGTAATGGGAGGTCAAGTACCCAGGACAAAGTGCAATGCAGTTTGATGGCCACGTTGTCTCCATTCTGAGCAATGTGGAATAAGCTTCTCCCACTCATTGAAAATGTTGCCCCCAACAAACATTGCGGCCGCACATGCGCTCTGCTGCTCATTGTCCCGAGTAAAGATGGCGGTCGTTATCCGTACCCGATCACCGGACCCTCGCGGCCCCGCTCCGTGAAACGGGGGAACCAGGAAGTGTTTTTTCCGGGTATGGGCTTGTACAACATTTTTAGAAAACTTTTCCACCCACCGGCCAGATTCATCGCTCCCGCGTTCCACAATATTCCTCTTACCCTTTGTGGATCCGAGAGAAAAGCTTCTCTCCATCGCCATTACCCGCACTGCGCATGCTTCAGTTGCAGTCCCACCCTCACTCCCTCACTCATTTCGATTGGTTGGAAGACCAGCCGCTCCGGTGCGGTTCTCCAGTCCGCCCCCTCTTCCTATTGGTCTAGAGCTGCCGTCAATCACTCTCTCGACATTGTGATGCAGAGCATGCGCAGTGCAGCTCATCCCCAGGGACAGCCGCTTGTTTGAATCATCTTCAGGCGGGAACGAGGCGGATAAGCGGAGGAGGCGTTAGGGGCAGTGGGTGGGAGGGGAGGCTTCACACACACCCAATGAAGTGTCCAACGTGACTGCCCTGATTAACTTCCAGCTCTGACAAGTAACTGAATCCTTCCACAGACACAGCCCCCAAATATCTTCCTGTTGTGACAGTATTTATGTTTCGACAGGTCAGACAGTCGGCTGACTTCTCTTCCATACACATAACACAGAAATAGTTTCTGCTCACTGTGACAGTCTTTTCTTCCATGTCCAAAATACAATGATATATTCGGCGACTCTGTCATCTCCTGATGTGATGTTTGGTTTGGATTTCAAGACTGGAGAGTTCTTCTTCTGATAATCTGTGAAATTGTTTTAAAACAGAAAAATGTGAGTGAGAGAAAACCCACAAAAACACAAAGGCAGGTTGTGAAATTGAGCTGAATGAATCTGAAAGGGGCAGCGCGGTAGCATGGTGGTTAGCATAAATGCTTCACAGCTCCAGGGTCCCAGGTTCGATTCCCGGCTGGGTCACTGTCTGTGCGGAGTCTGCACGTCCTCCCCGTGTGTGCGTGGGTTTCCTCCGGGTGCTCCGGTTTCCTCCCACAGTCCAAAGATGTGCGGGTTAGGTGGATTGGCTATGCTAAATTGCCCGTAGTGTCCTAAAAAGTAAGGTTAAAGGGGGGTGTTCTTGGGTTACGGGCATAGGGTGGATATGTGGGTTTGAGTAGGATGATCATTGCTCGGCACAACATCGAGGGCCAAAGGGCCTGTTCTGTGCTGTACTGTTCTATGTTCTATGGTCACTTGTGGGGCCGGCTCTGGGAAAAACTGACCATGAAAACCGCTGGATTGTCACAAAAACCCAACTGGTTCCCCCAATGTCCCGAAAGACATGCTGCTAGGTACTTTGGACATTCTAAATTCTCCCTCTGTGTACCCAAACAGATGCTGGAATGAGGTGACTAGGGGCTTTTCACAGTAACTTCAATGCAGTGTTAATATAAGCCTACTTATGACAATAAACATTCAGGAAAAAGGAACCTGCAACTGGTCTGGGCCAACACAAGCTCTGGACACTGTGGGAGCAGAGAGAAAGGGAGTGGCAGGGATAAAAGAGAGGGATTTCATATATCGAAAACTCAACCAGAACGTTAATGCCCAAACACTCAATCTCCACACCTAGAAACACCCGGGTAGCAGCTGTATGTGAACAGCATCACATACAACTGCTCAAAGTCACACACCGTCCTGACTTCAATAAAAATAATATACTGCAGCTGCTGGAAATCTGCAATAAAACAAGAACATTCTGGAAATATCCCACAGGCCAAGCAGTACCTGTGGAGAAAGAGTCAACGTTTCAGGATGGACATAATGAATTACAGGGAATAAAAGCGATGCAAAATGTGATGGTCAATATAAACTCAGAAGTGGAATAGAAATGGATACTGGTACAGGGAAAGCTGACTGTGAAAGATACTGAATAATTGGACAGGCAGCACATGGTCAGGGGTCGGACAGTGGTGGACACCTCATTTAGACACAGTTGGGAAAAGTAACAGTAAAATACTAAAATACTGAACACAGCTAAATTACACTCATTATTCGAGATATTGGAAGTGAGACATTGACAGAGAGCTGATCAGAGAGGGAAGAGGTGAATCTGTGCAAATGATGAACATGGATTCAGACACACAGTAAAGGAGTCACACCAGCCCCAGAGCTATGAAAGCTCTCACGGAGAACAGGGCACAGCACTAAACCTTCTAGATTGTAGAGGAATGGACAAAAATACTCCTCATTAGAACAATTTCACTGTTTTCAATTTTAAACTCTCTTGCTGGAGCCGGAAAGATATCAGAAGCTCTGGAGTCAGAGAAAAATCTCCCAGTTGAGAAAGTACCTGGGGCACAGGGGTGATGTCACTGCACAGCTGTTGGTGCGTGATGACATCATGGACAGGAAGACAACATCTGGATCTGTACAAACCAGTGATAACCACAGTTTGCAGGATAGGAGTGTTCTTGAGAGGGTGCAAAGGCGATTTACCAGAAGGATTCCACGAATGAGGGGTTATAGTTGCAATGTTAGGTTGGAGAAACTAGGGTTGTTCTCTTCAGATGAAGCACATTGAGGGGAGATTTGGTTGAGGTGCACAAGTTTCTGATAGATTAGATGAGATAAAGAAAAGCTGTTCCCACAAAAGGTTTATGGGACATGGATTTGAGATTTTGCGAAGAGATACAAGGGAATGCGAGGAAGACCTTTTTTTAAAAACAGTGTGTGGTGAGATAACCACTGTAGTTATGTGTACTGCAGTAGGGGGATGTTTGCCTGTACCTGTAATACAGGTTCCTCCGGTAAGCCCCTGCCGGCTAGCTCCGCCCACAGGGAGCTTATGTATAAATGTATGAGAGCTGTTTAGACCATTAGTCTTCAGTTGCAGATGGAGGGACAACATCGTACAACAATAAAGCCTCTATTGTACTAGTCTCTCGGCTTTGAGTATAATTGTTAGCGCTACACAGTGGTAACAACTCAATACCTAAACTCAAAGGTCGATAACATCCAGGTCCTGATGAATTGGATCTGCTCTTTGTGATTTAGAATTTAGAACAGTACAGCACAGAACAGGCCCTTCGGCCCTCGATGTTGTGCCGAGCAATGATCACCCTACTCAAACTCACGTGTCTACCCTATACCCGTAACCCAACAACTCCCCCTTAACCTTACTTTTTAGGACACTAAGGGCAATTTAGCATGGCCAATCCACCTAACCCCGCACATCTTTGGACTGTGGGAGGAAACCGGAGCACCCGGAGGAAACCCACGCACACACGGGGAGGACGTGCAGACTCCGCACAGACAGTGGCCCAGCCGGGAATCGAACCTGGGACCCTGGAGCTGTGAAGCATTGATGCTAACCACTATGCTACCATGCTGCCCCAAATGTTTTGTTTGACTTTCCCCTCTGTGAATCCTCCGCTTTTAAAAAAGGAGTTTTCAAAATCCATCTGTCTGAGTGCAGGATAGAAATCCCCCCTTTCTCTCCTCCTGCTCCAGGATCAGTAAAGTCAGTTAAAGATAATTTCTCCTGAACAAATCCATTGCTGCATTTCCTTCCTGAAGCCACATTTGTCCACTGAGGCCCGGCACCGGGTGAAAGCGGCAGCTGCCGTTGTGTTGGGTGTTCAGGCGGTGCGGCTAGTTTGTTATTGGGGGTGTTGAGGCCCCCACTGGGTGTTTGTGAAGCCTCCCCTCCCACCCACTGCCCCTAACGCTACCTCCGCTTATCGGCCTCCTTCCCGCCTGAAGATGAGCCAAACAAGCGTCTGCCCCTGGACATGAGCCGTACTGCGCATGCTCCACATCACAATGCCCTGGGAGTGATTGACGGCAGGTGCGGACCAATAGGAGGGAGGGGCGGGGCTTGATGACCCAACGAGTGAGGCTGGTCCTCCAACCAATCGGAGTGAGTGAGGGCGGGTGGAACGGAAGCATGTGTCCTGCGGGCAATGGAGGGAACTTTTATCTGGGATCCATAAAGGGTAAGAGGAATATTGTGGAACGCGGGAGCGATGGATCTGGCTGGTGGGTGGAAACGTTTTCTAAACATGTTGTACAAGTCCATACCCGGAAAAAACACTTCCTGGTTCCCCCATTTCACGGAGCGGTCCCGCGTGGGTCCGGTGATCGGTTCGGGATAACGACCGCCATAAGCAAAGCGCATGTGCGGCCGCCATGTTTGTTGGGGGCAACGTTTTCAATGACTGGGAGAAGCTTATTCCACATTGCTCAGAATGGAGATAACCTGGCCAGCAAACTGCATTACCCTTTGTTTTGGGTACTTGGCCTCCCATTACCCCGGTTTGCACAGACCCAGATATCTATGATCAGAGGAGTAAAGAAACAAGCAAATTCTGCTCCCTGGGTCCCACTAACTCAACGGATGTCTGACCCCATGTGCTGTTCAGTTACTCAAAGATCCACGTTGGAAACTAACAACCCGAGTAGTGGCGCAGTGGTTAGCACTTTTGCCTATGGCATTGAGGACTTGGGTTCGATCCCAGCCCCGGGTCACTATCAGTGGGGAGTTTGCACATTCTCCCCGTGTCTGCGTGTGTCTCACCCCCACAACTCTAAGATGTGCAGGGTAGCTGGGTTGGCCATGCTAAATTGCACCTTTATTGGAAAAAAATAAGTGGTTATTCTAAATTTATTTTAAAAAGACTTGTCTCTTTCCTAATGTTCACAATTAAAGATGTGGGTTTCCCAGGAGAAGGCTGGCATTTCAGGGGACATTAAATTAGTAATGGGCAGAGATACGTCTCATGTTCTTATATGGTACAGATTAGATATGTTATTCATGGTTCTGTAATAAAGTAAATATATTATTATTTCTCGTCTTATAATATAAGACTGCAGCTACGTTATAGATTTCCAGTCATCTATTCCCTCAGAGGGTTGTTAGTCTTTGGATTTCTCTTCCAAGGAGACCAGTTGTATCTGGGGGTCATTGAATATATTGAAGCACAAGTTAGACAGATATTTTATTGACAATGAAGTTAAGGATTGTGGGGAACAGGTAGGAAAATAGAGTGAAAGCTGAGGTAAGGAGGGATCTCTTCACTCAAGAATGTGGTGAAGCTTTGGAGTTCTCTACCCCAGAGGTATGTGCAGCCTCGGTCATCAGGTATGTTCAAGAAAGGGCAGCACGGTGGCCTAGTGGTTAGCACAACCGCCTCACGGCGCTGAGGTCCCAGGTTCGATCCCGGCTCTGGGTTACTCTCTGTGTGGAGTTTGCACATTCTCCCCGTGTCTGCGTGGGTTTCGCCCCCACAATCCAAAAATGTGCAGAGTAGGTGGATTGGCCACGCTAAATTGCCCCTTAATAGAAAAAAAATAATTGGGTAATCTAAATTTATTTAAAAAAAGGTATGTTCAAGACAAATATTGACAGGTTTCTAGATATTGAGGGATATGGGGATCTTGTGGGAAAATGGTGCTGAGGTACATCGGCCAAGGATCTCATTGAATGGTTGAGCAGACTCGGTGGGCCGAATGGCCTACTCTTGCTCCTATTATAATCTGTGTCCTGGTGAGGAAACAGTGAGCTGAGCTTGGATCTGTCAATCATGGGTAGCATGGTGGTTAGCATAAATGCTTCACAGCTCCAGGGTCCCAGGTTCAGTTCCCGGCTGGGTCACTGTCTGTGCGGAGTCTGCAGGTCCTCCCCGTGTGTGCGTGGGTTTCCTCCAGGTGCTCCGGTTTCCTCCCACAGTCCAAAGATGTGCGGGTTAGGTGGATTGGCCATGCTAAATTGCCCGTAGTGTCCTAAAAAGTAAGGTTAAGGGGGAGGTTGTTGGGTTACGGGTATAGAGTGGATGCGTGGGTTTGAGTAGGGTGATCATTGCTCGGTGCAGCATCGAGGGCTGAAGGGCCTGTTCTGTGCTGTACTGTTCTAAAAAAGAAACATGAATCCGCACCTTCAAGAGAATTGGGAGGGTGAATATTAGATGCAGCAGAGTGCGAATGGAGGGAGAGTGTGTGGGATGGAGATCTGCAGCTTTTGAATAACGAAAGAGGAAATAATGTTCCATAGGAACTAGAATTGTCTGCTCTGAATTCCTATCCCATACCAACAATGATGACTTTTGTAAATTGTTTTTAAAGCATCTTGAAAGAGGAGGAATTACAGACAGAAGTCTCAAACATCAAGTCTCGATATGACAAACTCACTCGCTTCCTTCTGATCTGAATATCATCGGCACGAAGCAGAAATTCTGTTGGCTTCCCAAAGATTATAAACGTGAATGTGACTGGAAAAGCACCAAAGCCCACACACCATACAACCGAATGAGAGTGTTACAGTGATCTGACTATGGAAAGAGCTTTGACCAGTTACACAGCCTGAAAAAAACATCACATCATTCAACGTGAGAGCAGACAGTGCACATGTTCTGCGTGTAGAGAAGGCTTCCATTGAATTTCCAAACTGGAGAGACACGAGGAGACCCAAAACATGGAGAAACCGTGGAAATGTGTGGACTCTGGGAAGACATACAGAGTCCCATCTCAGCTGGAGATTCATCGACGCAGTCAGGCTGGGGAAAGGCCGTTCATCTGCTCTCAGTGTGGACAGGGATTTGCTCGGTTATTCAGCCTGCAGACACATCAACGAGTCCACACTGGGGAGAAGCCGTTCACCTGCTCTCAGTGTGAGAAGGGATTCAGTCATTCATCCACCCTGCAGACACATCAGCGAGTTCACACTGGGGAGAGGCCTTTCACCTGCTCTCAGTGTGGAAAGGGATTCATTGATTCCTCCACCCTGCAGAGACATCAGTGAGTTCACACTGGGGAGAGGCCATTTACCTGCTCTCAGTGTGGGAAGGGCTTCACACAGTTATCCAGCCTGCAGGCACACCAACAAGTTCACACTGGGAAGAAGCCATTCATCTGCTCTCAGTGTGGGCAGAGATTCCGTGCTTCATTCACCCTGCGGAGTCATCAGCGTATTCACACTGGGGAGAAGCCATTCACCTGCTCCCAGTGTGAGAAAAGATTCACTCAGTTATCCACGCTGCAGAGACACCAGCGAGTTCACACTGGGGAGAAGCCATTCACCTGCTCCCAGTGTGAGAAAAGATTCACTCAGTTATCCACCCTGCGGAGACATCAGCGAGTTCACACTGGGCAGATGTCGTTCATCTGCTCTCAGTGTGGAAAGGGATTCAGTGATTTTTCCATCCTGGAGAGACACCAGCATGTTCACACTGAGGAGAGGCCAGTCACCTGCTCTCAGTGAGGGAAGGGATTTATTGCCTCATCCACCCTGTGGAAACATCAGCAGATTCACACTCGGGAGAACCATTATCTTGCTCCCTCTGTGGGAAGGAATTCACACAGTTATCCAGTCTGCAGACACACCAGCGAGTTCACACTGGGAGAGGCCATTCACCTACTCTCAGTGTGGGAGGGGATTACATAGAAAATAGAAACAGGAAGAGGCAATTTGGCCCTTCGAACCTGCTCCACCATTCATCATGATCGTGGCTCGTCTCCAACTCAATAGCCTAATCCTGCTTTCCCCTCTGTACCCTTTGATCTCCTTCGCCATAAGTGCTATATCTAACTGCTTCTGCTGTGTGGGCAGCACGGTAGCACTGTGGCTTCACAGCGCCAGGGTCTCCGGTTCTATTCCCGGCTGGATCACTGTTCGGAGTCTGCACGTTCTCCCTGTGTCTGCGTGGGTTTCCTCCGGGTGCTCTGGTTTCCCCCCCACTCGTCCCAAAAGACGTGCTGTTAGGTCATTTGGACGTTCTAAATTCTCCCTCCGTGTACCCAAACAGGCTCTGGAATGTGGCGACTTTGGGCTTTTCACAGTAACTTCATTGCAATGTAAGCCAACTTGTGACAATAAAGAATATTATTATGCTTGAAAACATACAATGTAGTGGCCTCAACTATTTCAAAGAACAAAGAAGAACAATACAACACAGGAACAGGCCCTTCGGCCATCCAAGCTTGTAGCGGTCATGATACCGACCTTTGCCAAAACCCTCAGCACTTCCTTGTGCCGTATCCCTCTATACCCATCCTATCCATGTATTTGTCAAGATGCCTTTTGAACGCTGTTAATGTATCTGCTTCCACAACCTCCCCTGGCAACACGTTCCAGGCACTCACCACCCTCTGTGTAAAAAAAAAAAACCTGCCTCGCACATATCCTCTAAGCTTTGCCCCACGGACCTTAAATCTATGCACCCTGAAGACTGACCCCTCCAACGTGGGAAAGAATGCCTGCCCCTCCACTTTATCCATGCCACTCATAGTCTAGTGGACCTCTGCTAGGTCATCCCTCAACCTCCGTCTTTCTAATGAAAACAGTCCGAGTCGATTCAGCCTCTCCACATAGCTAACACCTTCCAGACCAGGCAACATCCTAGTAAACCTCCTCTTCACCCTCTCCAAAGCCTCCACATCCTTCTGGTAGTGTAGCGACCAGAATTGTGCACAATAATCCAAGTGTGGCCTAAACAATGTTCTATAGAACTGTAGCATGACTTGCCAGTTTGTATACTTGATGCCTCGTCCAAGGAAGGCAAGCATTCCGTATGCTAGTGTTGCCACCTTCAAAGATCTGTAAACGTGCACGCCCAGACCTCTCTGATTTTCTATATTCCTAAGAGTTTTACCATTTACGATATATTTCCCCTCTATGTTAGACCTACCAAAATGCATTACCTCACATTTGTCCGGATTAAACTCCATTTGCCATTTCTCTGCCCAAGTCTCCAACCTATCTATATCCTGTTGTATCTTCTGACGATCCTCAACACTATCTGCCACGACACCAACCTGGTGTTAATGTAAACCTACTTGTGATAAGAATAAAGATTATTATTATTAACCAGCACTGCCACTCCACTGCCTTTTCCTTTTTGTCTGTCCTGCCAAAACACTGAATATATTCAGTTCCCATCCCTGGTCATGTCTCCATAATCCCGATTATCTCACACCTGGGAGTTCATACTGGGAGGCCATTCACCAACTGTCAACGTGCGAAGGGATTTTACATAAGAACTTAAGAACTAGGAGCAGGAGTCGGCCATCTGGCCCCTCGGGCCTGCTCCAACATTCAATGAGATCATGGCTGATCTTTTGTGGACTCAGCTCCACTTTCCGGCCCGAACACCATAACCCTTAATCCCTTTATTCTTCAAAAAACTATCTATCTTTACCTTAAAAACATTTAATGAAGGAGCCTCAAGTGCTTCACTGGGCAAGGAATTCCATAGATTCACAACCCTTTGGGTGAAGAAGTTCCTCCTAAACTCACTCCTAAATCTACTTATCCTTATTTTGAGGCTATGTCCCCTAGTTCTGCTTTCACCTGCCAGTGGAAACAACCTGCCCACATCTATCCTATCTATTTCCTTCATAATTTTAAATGTTTCTATAAGATCCCGGCTCATCCTTCTAAATTCCAACGAGTACAGCCCCAGTCTACTCAACCTCTCCTCGTAATCCAACCCCTTCAGCTCTGGGATTAACCTAGTGAATCTCCTCTGCACACCCTCCAGTTCCAGTACGTCCTTTCTCAAGTAAGGAGATCAAAACTGAACACAATACTCCAGGTGTGGCCTCACTAACACCTTATACAATTGCAGCATAACCTCCCTAGTCTTAAACTCCATTCCTCCAGCAATGAAGGACAAAATTCCATTTGCCTTAATCACCTGTAAACCAACTTCTGTGACTCATGCACTAGCACACCCAAGTCTCTCTGCACAGCAGCATGCTTTAATATTTTATCATTTAAATAATAATCCCGTTTGCTGTTATTCCTACTAAAATGGATAACCTCACATTTGTCAACATTGTATTCCATCTGCCAGACCCTAGCCCATTCACTTAACCTATCCAAATCCCGCTGCAGACTTCCAGTATCCTCTGCATTTTTCGCTTTACCACTAATCTTATTGCCATCTGCAAACTTGGACACATTGCCCTTGGTCCCCAACTCCAAATCATCTATGTAAATTGTGAACAATTGTGGGCCCAACATGGATCCTTGAGGGACACCACTAGCTACTGATTGCCAACCAGAGAAACACCCATTAATCCCCACTCTTTGCTTTCTATTAATTAACCAATCCTCTATCCATGCTACTACTTTACCCTTAATGCCCATTGCCCCACTCTATCCCCGAATCCCTGTGGGTTTATTTCTCTCAGCGCCTGTCCAATTTCCTACTGAAATCCTTCCCTCATCTCTGCATCTCCTACCCTCATAGGCAGTGGTTCTAGGTCGTTAACACTCGCTTTACCTGTACTCAAGGCTCTGAGAGCACAGAGGAGTCTATTGGGCCCATTTATTCTTGCCAGCTTTGCACAACGACCCATTTAATCCCATAGTTGGTCTATTCTTTTTTCCCCAGAATGCATCAAATTCCCTTTTAGAATTTACAGTCCAGCTAAATTCCAGAACCATTTTTAGACAGTGCATTGCAAATCACAACAACTCGCTATGTTTTACAACAAATAATTGTGCATATGGTGTGTCTGGAGTTTCACAGAGTATTCAAAATGGTGTCAATGACGTGGATATTACACAAAATTAAGACTCAATCTTTATCAATGATTTTGGTGAGGACACCGAGTGTCATCCTAGTTTGAGGACAATTAGTACAAATGTACATTTCTATAAATCCTCTCACAACCACTGGACCTCCTTATAGAATAGAATAGAACAGTACAGTACAGCACAGAACAGGCCCTTCGGCCCTCGATGTTGTGCCGAGCCATGATCACCCTACTCAAACCCACATATCCACCCTATGCCCGTAACCCAACAACCCCCCCTCCCTTAACCTGACTTTTTAGGACACTATGGGCAATTTAGCATGGCCAATCCACCTAACCCGCACATCTTTGAACTGTGGGAGGAAACCGGAGCACCCGGAGGAAACCCACGCACACACGGGGAGGACGTGCAGACTCCGCACAGACAGTGACCCAGCCGGGAATCGAACCAGGGACCCTGGAGCTGTGAAGCATTTATGCTAACCACCATGCTACCGTGCGGCCCCTAAAGTGCTGGAGTGCTTTAAAGCCAATGGAGTACTTTTGAAATGTATTCACTGTTACAGAAACAATGCGATGCACAGAGCTGAACGGCCCACAGTCTTAAACCTTCCAGTCTCATTGTGCTTCACATCTTTCTTTGTGGAAGTACAATTCATCTGAAAAACAGTCACGGGGCAGAGAAATTGATCTAATAATGATGTCACAAAATGTCAGATCAGATTAGGGGGTCATTAAACAATTCACTGCAATGTGTCCAATTTTTATTCATAGCTTGCTAATGGGTTGGGTTTAAATATATGGTCTGTCAATTTGATTTAAAATAAAATACATATTCAGCAAGATTAGTGTAGGAACTCACCTGATATCACTAGTTCTCATTTTTGGGGGGATTTTGTGCAGTTTAAGTCCCCATTGATCACCTGGAACTGTGACAATGGAAACTGACGGGGAGAAAAATAATGAGAGCTTCGCTCTGGATGGTCTCAAACCAACAAGCTTTCGAACAGCTGACCAATTGCACCACAGTGATTGAGCCTTACCAGTTGACTACTCAGCCACTTTTCGCATTTTTTTTAACATTACTTTATCTCCCATTGAACAGTGCCTAACGGGTTGAGTGGTTTTCTTTGAAGGTGTTGAGATAGGCAGCACACATCTTCTCCACTGCCTGTAACAGAGTGGATGCGACACCAATCATCTACTCGATCACACCAGGAATAACCCATTAATTTGCGCAGATATTGGCAATAGTTTATCTGTTGAGCTTATTAATTGATGAAGCTTTGTAGGAATATTGGGAAAGTAAGACGAATCTCAAACGTGCAATAAAGAGGGCTAAAAGGGGTCGTGAAATATCTTTGGCTAAAAGGGTTAAGGAAAATCCCAAAGCCTTTTATTCGTATGTAAGGAGCAAGAGGGTAACTAGAGAAAGGATTGGCCTACTCAAAAGACAAAAGAGAGAATTTATGCGTGGACTCAGAGGAAATGAGTGAGATTCTTAATGAGTACTTTGCATCGGTATTCACAAAGGAGAGGGACAAGACGGATGTTGAGGCTAGGGATGGATGTTTAAATGCTCTAGGTCAAGTTGTCACACGGAAGGGGGAAATTTTGGGTATTCTAAAAGACATTAAGGTGGACAAGTTCCCAGGACGGGATGGGATCTATCCAAGGTTACTGAGGGAAGCGAGGGTCAAAATAGCTTGGGCCTTAACAGATATCGTTGCAGCATCATTGAGCACGGGTGAGGTCCCGGAGGACTGGAGCATTGCTCATGTTGTCCCTTTGTTTAAGAAGGGTAGCAGGGAAAATCCAGGGAATTATAGACCTGTGAGCTTGACGTCAGTGGTAGGCAAACTGTTGGAGAAGATACTGAGGGATAGGATCTATTCACATATGGAAGAAAATAGATTTATCAGTGATAGGCAGCATGGTTTTGTGCAGGGAAGGTCATCTCTCACAAACCTAATAGAATTCTTTGAGGAAGTGACAAAGTTAATTGATGAGGGAAGGGCTGTAGATGTCATATACATGGACTTTAGTAAGGGGTTTGATAAGGTTTCCCATGGCAGGTTGATGGAAGAAGTGAAGTCGTGTGGGGTTCAGGGTTTACTAGCTAGATGGATAAAGAACTGGCTGGGTAACAGGAGACGGAGGCTTTGGAAAAAAGAATCCAAGCATAGACTACTTTCTAAACGGTGAGAAAATTCATAATGCCAAAGTACAAAGGGATCTGGGAGTGATAGTCGAGGATTCCCTAAAGGTAAACATGTAGGTTGAATCCGTGATTAAGAAAGCGAATACAATGTTGTCATTTATCTCAAGAGGGTTGGAATATAAAAGCAGCAATGTGCTACTGAGCCCTCCGGAAGGCCGCTGCCCTAGACTCGACATGTATGCTCAAGCCGTCAGAAGTCGTGTCAATGCCAGATTCATCACTCGCAATCACAAGGCAGCCTCAAACGTCACCCAAGCACAACGCAACGCCATCCGCACTCTCAAGACCAACCGCAACAACGTCATCAAACCAGCAGACAAAGGAGGGGCCACCGTCATACTGAACAGAACAGACTACTGCAAAGAAGTATACCGACAACTCGACAACCAGGAACACTACAGGCAGTTACCCGCAGATCCAACCAAGGAACACATCCGCCAACTCAGCAGACTGATCAAGACCTTAGATCCAGACCTTCAGAACACCCTACGTGCTCTCATCCCACGTAATCCCCGCATTGGAGATCTCTACTGCCTCCCGAAAATACACAAGGCCAACACACCAGGCCGTCCTATCGTTTCAGGCAATGGGACCCTGTGTGAGAACCTCTCTGGCCACATCGAGGGCATCTTGAAACCCATCGTACAAGGTACACCCAGCTTCTGTCGCGACACGACGGACTTCCTACAGAAACTCAGCACCCATGGACCAGTTGAACCAGGAACATTCCTCGTCACAATGGATGTCTCGGCACTCTACACCAGCATCCCCCATGACGACGGCATTGCTGCAACAGCCTCAGTCCTCAACACCGACAACTGCCAATCTCCAGACGCAATTCTGCAACTCATCCGTTTCATTCTAGACCACAACGTCTTCACCTTCGACAACAAATTCTTCATCCAGACGCACGGAACAGCCATGGGGACCAAATTTGCACCTCAATATGCCAACATCTTCATGCACAAGTTTGAACAGGACTTCCTCACCACACAGGACTTTCAACCGATGCTATACACCAGATACATCGATGACATTTTTTTCCTTTGGACCCACGGCGAGACATCACTGAAACGACTACACGATGACATCAATAAGTTCCATCCCACCATCAAACTCACCATGGACTATTCTCCAAATTCAGTTCCATTCTTGGACACACTCGTCTCCATCAAGGACGGTCACCTCAGCACCTCGCTTTACCGCAAGCCCACAGATAATCTCACGATGCTCCACTTCTCCAGCTATCACCCGAAACACATTAAAGAAGCCATCCCCTATGGACAAGCCCTCCGTATACACAGGATCTGCTCAGACAAGGAGGAGCGCAACAGACACCTACAGATGCTGAAAGATGCCCTCGTACGAACGGGATATGGCGCTCGACTCATTGATCGACAGTTCCACCGCGCCACAGCAAAAAACCGCACCGACCTCCTCAGAAGACAAACACGGGACACCACTGACAGAGTACCCTTCGTCGTCCAGTACTTTCCTGGGGCGGAGAAACTACGACATCTTCTTCGCAGCCTCCAACACATCATCAGCGAGGATGGACATCTTGCCAAGGTCATCCCCACACCCCCACTACTGGCCTTCAAACAACCGCGCAACCTCAAACAAACCATTGTTTGCAGCAAATTACCCAGCCTTCAGAACAGCAACCACAACACCACAAAACCCTGCCAGGGTAATCTCTGCAAGACATGCCAGATCATCGACATGGACACCACCATTACACGTGGAAACACCACCCACCAGGTACGCGGCGCATACTCGTGCGACTCGACCAATGTAGTCTACCTCATACGCTGCAGGAAAGGATGTCCCGAAGCGTGGTACATTGGCGAGACCATGCAGACACTGCGACAACGAATAAACGGGCATCGTGCGACTATCAACAGGCAGGACTGTTCCCTTCCAGTTGGGGAACACTTCAGCAGTCAAGGACATTCAGCCTCTGATCTCCGGGTCAGCATTCTACAAGGAGGCCTTCAGGAGACGCAACAACGCAAAATTGCTGAGCAAAAACTTATAGCTAAGTTCCGCACGCATGAATGCGGACTCAACCGGGATCTGGGATTCATGTCGCATTACATTCGGCCCCCACCAACAAGCCTGGACTTGCAGAGACCTACCGACTGAACTGGCTTGGGACAATTCACACCTCTTTAACCTGGAGTTACCTCTCTCTCTGCATCTTTGATGATTTGATTGCCTGCAGGTGCTCGCATTCCGGGGCATCTCTGACTGTGTCTATATAAACATTTCTGGAACAAGCCTTTCCATTCACCTGAAGAAGGAGCCGTGCTCCGAAAGCTCGTGTTTGAAACAAACCTGTTGGACTTTAACCTGGTGTTGTAAGACTTCTTACTGTTCTCACCCCAGTCCAACGCCGGCATCTCCACATCGAGCCTTTATAAGGCTCTGGTTAGGCCCCATTTGGAGTACTGTGTCCAGTTTTGGGCCCCACATCTCAGGAAGGACATACTGGCACTGGAGCGTGTCCAGCGGAGATTCACACGGATGATCCCTGGAATGGCGGGTCTAACATATGAGGAACGGCTGAGGATCCTGGGATTGTATTCATTGGAGTTTAGAAGGTTAAGGGGAGATCTAATAGAAACTTACAAGATAATACATGGCTTAGAAAGGGTGGACGCAAAGAAACTGTTTCCGTTAGGCGAGGAGACGAGGACCCGTGGGCATAGCCTTAGAATTAGAGGGGGCAAATTCAGAACAGAAATGCGGAGACATTTCTTCAGCCAGAGAGTGGTGGGCCTGTGGAATTCATTGCCGTGGAGTGCAGTGAAGGCCGGGACGCTAAATGGCTTCAAGGCAGAGATAGATAAATTCTTGATGTCGCGAGGAATTAAGGGCTATGGGGAGAATGCTGGTAGGTGGAGTTGAAATGCCCATCAGCCATGATTGAATAGCGGAGTGGACTCGATGGGCCGAATGGCCTTACTTCCACTCCTATGTCTTATGGTCTTATGGAGAGTAGTGGTGGAAGGGAGTGTCTCAAAACGGAGAAGGGTGACTAGTGGTGTTCCACAGGGATCCGTGCTCGGACCACTGTTGTTTGTGATCTACACAAATGACCTGGAGGAAGGTATAGGTAGTCTGATTAGCAAGTTTTCAGATGATACTAAGATTGGTGGAGTTTCAGAATGAGAGGAGGACTGTCAGAGAATACAACAAAATATAGATAGATTGGAGAGTTGGGCATAGAAATGGCAGATGGAGTTCAATCCAGACAAATGCGAGGTGGTGCATTTTGGAAGATCAAATTCAAGAGCGGACTATATGGTCAATGGAAGGGTCTTGGGGAAAATTGATGTACAGAGAGATCTGGGAGTTCAGGTCCATTGTACCGTGAAGGTGGCAACGGAGGTTGATAGAGTGGTCAAGAAGGCATACAGCATGCTTGCCTTCATCGGACGGGCTATTGAGTACAAGAATCGGCAGGTCATGTTACGTTGTATCGGACTTTGGTTCGGCCACATTTGGAATACTGCGTGCAGTTCTGGTCGCCACATTACCAGAAGGATGTGGATGCTTTAGAGAGGGTGCAGAGGAGGTTCATCAGGATGTTTCCTGGTATGGAGGGTGCTAGCTATGAAGAAAGGTTGAGTAGATAAGGATTGTTTTCGTTGGAAAGACGGAGGTTGAGGGGGGACCAGATTGAGGTCTACAAAATTGAGAGGTATGGACAGGGTGGATAGCCACAAGCTTTTTCCAAGAGTGGGGGTGTCAGTTACAAGGGGTCACAATTTCAAGGTGAGAGGGGGAAGGTTTAAGGGAGATGTGCGTGGAAAGTTTTTTACGCAGAGGGTGGTGGGTGCCTGGAACGCTTTGCCAGCGGAGGTGGGAGAGGCGGGCACAATAGCATCATTTAAGAGGCATCTAGACAGGTATATGAACGGCGGGAACATAGGGAAGTAGACCGTGGAAAATAGGAGACAGGTTTAGATAAAGGATCTGGATCAGCGCAGGCTGGGAGGGCCGAAGGGCCTGTTCCTGTGCTGTAATTTTCTTTGTTCTATCCCTGGCAACAGTCTGAGACTTAGCCAGTCTCTTTGTAACCTTGGTTTCATGTCTGATCCCAATATGAGTTTCTAACCTCATGTCTGTGCCATCACTAAGACCGCCTGTTTCCACGTTACCATCATTTACCATCATCACCTCCCGATTCGACAATTCCATTACACACCTGGCTGCTCTCCCACATTCTACTTCTGTAAACTTAAAGCCATCCAAAAGCCTGCGACCCATGTCTTAATTCACAGCAAGTTCCTTTCCCCTGTGATCCCTGTGCTCCGAGATTTGCATTCGCTCCCAGTCAATTCTCACCCTTGTTTTCAAATCCCTCCATGGCCTCGTCTCTCCCTGTGTCTGTCATCTCCTCCAGCTCCACAACCCCCTGAGATATCTGCACAGCTCTGATCCTGGACTCTTGTACACCCCCGATGCTAATTACTCTGTCATGGTTTTAAGTTCCCTCGGCCCTAAGCATTGAATTCCCTCCCTAAACCTCCCCGTCTCCACCTCACTTACCTCCTTTCAGACTCTTTAAAACTCACCTCTTTGACCAAGTTTTTGGTCACCTGTCCTAATATCTCCTTTTGTGTCTGGGAGTCTCACTTTGTTTTAAAATGTTCCTGTGAAGTTGACTGGGATGATTTCTGATGTTAAAGGTGTTATATAAATAGAAGTTGTTGTTGTTGACTGTAACCCTGACCTCCTGTTTTACAATATCCCATTGGTTTCACAACAAACTCTGTCTCTGATGTTTTGCCCCCTGCGGGTTTGCAGCCTCTATAAAGACAGCGGCCGTTAACTCAGGCCTGTCACCGGGAGCAGTTGTCCCCCCGCTCGATGCAAACCCGGGCCCGGAAACTTCTTATTGGGGTTTGGAGCCTCCACCGGGTTTCAGTGAAACCTCCCGGCCGAGCCCAGCATCGGCACTGCGCATGCTCCAGTTCACAATGCCAAGGGAATGATTAACGGCAGCTCTGGACCAATAGGAGGAGAGGGGTGGGCCTGGAGTTTTAGCGGGTCCTCCAACCAATCGGAGTGAATGCGGGGCGGGGCTGGGCCCGGTCTCCCACGTGAGCTGGAGCCGACACAGTACCGATGACAACTCGGGATTGAGGCGGTTGGGTGGAAATCGTGAGTTGGTCAAATTCACTCGGGTGAGTAATGAGGGAGGGTTGGAGCCGGCGGATGGGTCGGGAGGCTTCATAAACACCCCGTGGCCCAAGCTCCGAATACGAAGCTCGGATACGGCAGTTGAACCAGTGAAAGCTGCTCAAACTTTTCTCCAAAACAGGCCCGGGTGGCCGGGCGCCCGGGCGCATGCGGAAGGAGCGAGAGCCCCGGCTTTGCTCCGCCTCCCATTCACTCTGATTGGTTGGAGGACCAGCCGCTCTTGTTCGGTCTTCCTGCCCCGCCCCCTCTTCCTATTGGTCCGAACCCGCCGTCAATCAGTCCCCGGGCATTGTGAGCTGGATCAAACCCTTCACCATCATTGTCAGCTCCCTGGTTTGCAGCTGCGGAGCTTCTCCCTCCCTCCCGGGAACAGGCTCAGGTTAACGGGCACCATCCTGCTTCACACACTGGGGGATGGTTCACATCAGAGGATGGGGCAGGGGGAATAATAAATAAGAGCTTACACTTTGCACTCAAATCAATGAGGACTCTGATCTCTGGCAAGGAAGGAAACCCTGGTAGGTGGGCGGGGAGGATTAACAAACACCATCTGGAGGCCCCAAACCTCCCAATAAGACCCATTGATTTTATTGTCAGTCTGCAGACAGGAGCTGGAGAACTGAACCCAGGCAGAGGAGAGGGAGGGAGAAAATTGGGAGTGGAGGAAAGAAATGGTGCAGATGGTGAGATGGGTTTGGATTTCAGCCCAGGGAGGAGGGAGAGTGTGTGGGATGGGGATTTACAGCTTTGGGGGAACAAGAGAGGAAAAAATGTTCCAGAGAAACTAGAATTGCCTGTTCAGAATTTCTATCCTGGACTGACAGTGATGGCTTTCGTAAACTGCTTTTACAGGGGGTTAGAAGGAGAGAATTTACACTCAAACTCAATCCAACAGAAAGGTTTGTCCCTTTGCGATTTCTGTCGTTGAGTGACAGTGATGACTTTTGTAAAATGACAGATTACAGCTCTCAGGAAGGAATAAATGGAGTGGGCATTTTTTCTATCGTAAACAAGGAATAAATATTGAGTCATAAATACAAGATAGTTACGAATAAATCAAAGGGGGCAATACTGACAAATTTATTCATCACAGGTTTAGAATGTGTTATTCATTACATGGAAATGAGCTGAAGAAAGTGCTGAGACGTTTTCAAAAGGAAACGGGACAAGCACATGAGAGAAAATGGAATTGAAAATTAGCTGAAAGGCTGAGATAAGATCGGGGGACAGTCGGAGATGTGAGCCGACTACAGACAACAGCAGAATCGGTGACAGAATGGCCTGTTTATATATTCACGGTAATTCAATGTATCTCTTTTTACAGAGTATTTGCAGATGCAAACATCATGTTGAGATCTGCCAGAGTCACTTGATTCATCAGGACCGGCCTTTCAACGTGGAAGGAGAAATATTTGTCTGTTTTGTCTTTGCGGAAAATATATCAAAAATCACTGTGATTGGAAAAGCACCGAGACACAGACATCTAAGTAATTTTCCACAGTTAGCTGGAACTGAGCTTTAACCAATCACACAGCATGAAATTAAATTGCAGCATTTACATCAGGGGGACACCGTACTCAGGCTTCATCTGATAATCCAAGTTGGAGAGACATAAGGACATTCGTACCAAAGGAATCAAGAAGCAGCAATAGGACATTCAGCCCCGTGTGCCTGTTCCACCATTTAATAACATCACGGCTGATCTGATAGTGACCTCAAATCTGCATCCCACCTACACTGATAACTTGTCGATAACTATGGAGAAACCGTGGAAATGTGGGGACTGTGGGATGGGATTCAATTACCCATCTGAATTGGAAATTCATCGACGTATTCACACTGGGGAAAGGCCGTTTACCTGCTCCGTGTGTGGGAAGGGATTCACTCGGTCATCACACCTCCTGACACACCAAATTGTTCATACTGATCGGAGACCGTTTAAATGTTCTGACTGTGAGAAGAGCTTTAAAAGCAGAAATAATTTACTGTTACATCAACGCACTCACACTGGGGAGAGGCCATTCACCTGCTCTGTGTGTGGGAAGGGATTTACTCTGTCATCCGAACTCCTGAGACACCAACTTGTTCATAATGATGAGAGACCTTTTAAATGTGCTGACTGTGAAAGGAGCTTTAAAAGCAGAAAGGGTTTACTGTCACATCAACGCACTCACACTGGGGCATGGCCATTCACCTGTTTGGAATGTGGGAAGGGATTTAATGCTTCATCAATCCTCCGGGCTCACCGTCAGGTCCACTCTGACCAAAGACCGTTTAAATGTGCTGACTGTGAGAGGAGCTTTAAACGCAGAAAGGATTTACTGACACATGAACGCACTCACACTGGAGAGAAGCCATTCACCTGCTCCGTGTGTGGGAAGGGATTCACTCAGTCATTATTCCTCCTGAGACACCAACTTGTTCATACTGATCAGAGACCTTTTAAATGTGCTGACTGTGAGAAGAGTTATAAAAGTAAAATGAATTTACTGACACACCAACGCACTCACACTGGGGAAAGGCCGTTTACCTGCTCCGTGTGTGGGAAAGGATTCACTCAGTCATCACTCGTCCTGAGACACCAACTTGTTCATACTGATCAGAGACCTTTTAAATGTGCTGACTGTGAGAAGAGTTTCAAAAGTAAAAAGGAATTACTGAGACACCAACGCAATCACACTGGGGAGAGGCATTTCACCTGCTCTGTGTGTGGGAAGGGATTCACTCAGTCATCAATCCTCCTGAGACACCAACTTGTTCATACTGATCAGAGACCTTTTAAATGTGCTGACTGTGAGAAGAGCTTTAAAACGAAAACGTATTTACTGATACACCAACGCACTCACACTGGGGAGAGGCCATTCACCTGCTCCATGTGTGAGAAGGCATTCATTTGTTCATCCCAGCTTCTACAACACCAGCGCGTTCACACTGGGCAGAGACCGTACTCTTGCCCCGTGTGTGACAAGAAATTTACTCAGTCATCCAACCTGATGACACACCAACTTGTTCACATTGATAAGAAACCTTTTAAATGTTCTGACTGTGAAAAAAGATTTAAAAGTGAGCAGAATCTGCGGAAACACCAACGAGTTCACACTGAAACAGAATCATAGAATTTACAGTGCAGAAGGACAGTATTCGGCCCATCGAGTGCACTGGCCCTTGGAAAGAGCAACTTACTTAAGCCCATACCTCCAACCTAACCAATAGCCCCACCTAACCTTTTTGGACACGAAGAGCAATTTAGTATGGCCAATCCACCTGATCTACACATTTTTACACTTCTGGGAGGAAACTGGAGCACCCGGAGGAAACCCACGCAGACATGGGGAGAACGTGTAAACTCCGCACAGACAGTGAGCCAAGCCGGGAATTCTGGGACCCTGGAGCTTTGGAGCTACAGTGCTAACCACTGTGTTCCATGTGGCCCACGTGTGGGAGTGGTACTGGGGAGAGACTGTTCAACTGCTCCGTCTGTGGGAGGAGATTCGCTCAGTCAAACAACCTGCACAGACATCAGCAAGTTCACAGGCAGCAGCAGGGTTTGGATTCAGCTGTTGTTGCTGCTGTTAGCCACATCCAGGACTGAATGATGCCTGGACGTCTGTTTCCAGTGGGGTTCCACAGTTTCCGGTATATATCAATGATTTAGACTTAAATGTATGCACCGGGATTATACAAAAGTTGCTGATGTGTTTCAGACAATGAGGGAGAAAGCCATGGACTGGGTCAGGTGGACAGAAAAGTGGTGAATGGAAATTTAGATAATGAGAGGTTAGGAACACACTTCAGTTAACTCCCGATTGGTGGGGAAGCTACAAATAATCCTTTTTTAAAAAATAAAATAAAATTCAGTGTACCCAATTATTTTTTTCCAATTAAGGGCAATTTAGCCTGGCCAATCCACCTAACCTGCACATCTTTGGGTTGTGGGGGTGAAACCCATGCAGACACGTGGAGAATGTGCAAACTCCACACGGGCAGTGACCCAGGGCCGGGATTCAAACCCGGGTCCTCAGTGCTGTAGTCCCATTGCTAACCACTGCTCCACGTGCTGCCCTAGCTACAAATAATTCTATTAACTTTATTGAACAGATCTCAAATGGAAAGGCACTTGACCACATTAAAACTAAGGATCGGCAATAGACGTTTGATCGAGCAAGTCATATTTAGGGCAAGATTATAAACCAAGGGCATTCATTTAAAGTGATTGGAAAAAGAAGCAATGCTGAGCAAGGCTAGGAGAGTGGGCAAAGAAGTGGCAGATGGAATATAATGTGGAAAAGTGTGACTGGAGCAGCTGAACTTCTCTCCTGAGATCACAGCATCTGGAGGGTGGGGAATGGAGCCATTCAGCCCTTTGGGAACGTGTCAGCTCCCTGTGGAGGAAGCCAGTCTGTCCATTGCCCCGTTCTATCCCCGAATCCCTGTGGGTTTATCTCTCTCAGTGCCTGCCCAATTTCCTATTGAAATCCTTCCGACATCTCTGCATCTCCTACCCTCATAGGCAGTAGGTTCCAGGTCGTTACCACTCGCTTTATATGTACACAAGGCTGCTAGAGCACAGAGGAGTCTATTTGGCCCATTTTTCCCATGCCAGCTCTTTGTATAGCGACCCATTTAATCCCAGAGTTTGACTATTTTGTTTTCTTTTTCAGAATGTACCAAATTCCCTTTTGGAAGTTACAGTCCAATGAGATTCCAGCACCATTTATGGACAGTGCATTCCAAATCACAACAACTCGCTGTGTTTTACAACAAATAATTGTGCATATGGTGTGTCTGGAATTTCACAGAGTATTCAAAATGGTGTCAATGACGTGGTTATTATACAAAAGTAAGACTCAACCTTTATCAATAAATTGGTGAGGACACCAAGTGTAATATATCCTCGTTTGTGGACAATTCAAATAAATGTACATTTCTATAAAACCTCTCACTCCCACTGGACCTCCTAAATTGTTTTAAAGCCAATGGAGTACTTTTGAAACGTATTCACTGTTGTCATGTAGGAAGCTGTAAATGCGCATGTGTAAACACATTTAGTTTTAAAATTTATTTTCATTATAAAAAAAATTTAGAGTACCCAATTCAGTTTTTCCAATTAAGGAACAATTTAGCATGGCCAATCCACCTACCCTGCACATCTTTGGGTTGTGGGGGTGAGGCCAACAAAACCACAGGAAGAATGTGCAAACTCCACACAGCAGTGACCCAGGGTCGGGATCGAACCAAGGGCCTCAGTGCTGTGAGGCCGCAGTGCTAACCATTGCACCACCTTGCTGCCCGTAAATTGTTATTTTCAAAGCGTATTCACTGGCCTTAGTAATAAGGTCAAGGAAGCCCTTTTATACCTTTAACATGTGCCTTTCTGCGCCTTCTGTATCTTTTTTATAATAACTATGTATTGATTTCATCGCAAAAAAAAAATTAAATTGAAGTTTATTCAGTAGTGAACATTGATAATGATGTGAATTAATTATATTGCAAAGACTAGATCTTTATTTTAAAAAATAACACGATCAACCAAAACGTTTCCAGAAAGTTACGAGATGTGGTGATAAGCCTGTATATAATATTACATGTACTCAGCAGTGTGACCTCCCACCAGTAGTTGGTGTCAGGCATCAGTCAGGTGACATCCGGCTACCAGCAGAAGGTTGTTAGGCACACACAAAAGGCCAGTCGCACATAAGGGTAGTTCCAAGAGAGTCTAATGTAACTGTGATAACTTAATCTGTACAGCATTCTGATCATTACCTTACCACGTGTACATGAATAAATCATCGTTCTGGCTAATTCACCAGCAGTTCTGTAAAATCATTGCAAGACAAGATCACAGAACACAACACGAGACACCATACTCTGCCAAGAATATGTGGGCTGGGCATTGGAGTAATGGTATTGTTACTGTGCGAGTAATCCAGAGACCCAGGTTAATGCTCTGGGGATCTGGGATCCAATCTGCCTATGACAGATGCTGAAATTGAATAACAGTCTCCTATTAGAAGTCTAGATAACACTCTTGATTGTTGTGAAAACACGTCTGGTTCACAAATGTCCTTTTGGAAATCTGCTCTCCTTACGTGGCCTGGCCTACACGTGACTCCAGATCCACAGCAATGTTGTGGTTGATTTGTAAGTGCCCTCTGAAATAGCCTCACAAGACTCTCAGTTCAAGGGTAATTGGAATGAGCAGTAAATGCTGGTCCAGCCAGTGACACCCACCTCCCATGAATGAATAATTTTTAAGGCGGCTCATTGTTCAATCTGAAGATTAGTAAGAAACTGTCTCTTTGATTGGATTTGATTTATTGTCACGTGTACCGAGGTACAGTGAAAAGTATTGTTCTGCATACAGTCCAGACAGGTCGTTCCATACATGAAAAAACAAAGTGCGGATCTTGGCAGTTTGTTCAGTTCACAAAAGAATTTAATGGCTTTGTAGACATAGATTAAGATTTTAATCACCATCCGAAACATATCTCGACAGCTCATATAGACAGACCCAAACAATACTGTAACTGAACTAGAGGAAATGTTAGAGATTGAACTGACCACATTTTTGAAAGTTTCGGCTTCAATGATGGAGAATCAGGAAAAGCCACTCAGGGAGATGAGGAAATCCAGGCTCAGTGCGGATTTGCTGTCACCCCTCCTTTCTTATACATGAACGGTATTTAGACTACAGAATGTTTCACACCACAACACAGAGGGGTCAAATATAAGCAACACATCATTCTCAATTCACTTCCATTTAACTATATTTGACTTTGTTTGAAAGCTGTCTGGTCAAACTGAACAAAGATTCATGGGATTTCTGTTACCCAGTGAAAAGGTTTCTTTTCTTGGACAGTCATGTTTGCAATTCAATGGTGTATATTTCAGAGTTATTCAGGGTGAAGACTCGAGAGCTATTCAATTCAAAATTATGTCATATATAACAAGTAAATATGCTGATGTTCAACATTAAATAACGAAACAAATGTTGAGTAACATTGGTGGAAATTTTCCGTAGGAAGATAAGAATGATGCATTAATGATTGAACAGAGAGCATTATTCCATTAGATATTTACTGAACAAATGCTAAAGTTCAATATAAGTTCTATATCTTATGGTCTTACAAGTTGAGACATCTGTTTTAAAGGAACAGCTGTCTTCATGTAATAAGTGACCCGGCCTCCCAGCTGAACCATTGAAAGCTGCGGCAAGACTGTGCAGTTGAACGTTGCACAGGTCCGTTGGTACTGTGCTTCCAGCTGTTTCTGTAGCATGGAGGTTATCACATTCACCTAATGTGCAAAGGGTGCCTGGTTCAAAACTGGCGGAAGCATTAAATGCTTCTCAGTTTCCTGTCTGCGAATCCCTTTCTCAGCCCCTGTGAAAAAAGTTTACAAAGGCATCACTGTCAGTCCAGAAATAAAATTCAGGAAAGATAAACATTTCTCCTGGTTTGAATTTGCTGTGTGTAAATCCTCCCCTACTAATCCCCTGTAAAAGGAGTTTCCAAAATTAATCACCGACAGTCCAGGATATAAATTCACTACATTCTCCCCTCCTGCTCCCTGGTCCAGGATGACCGCTCATGCCTCCCTGCTTCTCATTTATGATGTGGAGATGCCGGCGTTGGACAGGGGTGGGGACAGTAAGAAGTCTTAGAACACCAGGTTAAATTCCAACAGGTTTGTTTCGAATAACTAGCTTTCGGAATGCAGCTCCTTCCTCAGGTGAATGAAGATGTGGTTTTCACAAGCACAGATGTAGAAAAATTCAATGATACCAAATGGTACTTTGAATGCAAGTCTGCAGGTAATTAAGTCTTTACAGGTCCATATGGTGCAACTGGAGAGAGGGATAATCACAGGTTACAGATGTGTGAATTGTTACAAGCCAGGACAGTTGGCAGTATTTCGCAAGCACATGTAATGTAACATGAATCCAGAGTCCCAGTTGAGGCCGTTCTCATGTGTGCGGAACTTGGCTATCAGTTTCTGCTCGGCCATTCTGTATTGTCGCACGTCCTGAAGGCCGAACGCTTACCAGAAGATCAGAGGCTGAATGTCCTTGACTGCTGAAGTGTTCCCTGACTAAGGGAGCATTCCTGCCTGGCAATTGTTGTGCAATGTCCGTTCGTCCATTGTTGCAGCCGTGTTCTCACGTGTAATGGTGGTACCCATGTTGATGATCTGGCACGTCTTGCAGAGGTTGCCATGGCAGGATTGTGTGGTGTTGTGATCGCTGTTCTGAATGCTGGGGTGTTTGCTGTAATCAATGGTCTGTTTGAGGTTGCGCGGTTGTTTGGAGGCAAGCAGTGTTGATGGTCTTGGCAAGTGTTGAAGGCTGCAAAGAAGATGTCGTAGTTTCTCCGCTCCAGGGAATTCATCAGGCGAATGAGGCACCGGGGGGTTTTCCTCAGACACCAAGAGGCCTACAGTGAACCCAATGAGCCAACCAATCAATCGGACAGCAGACTGAGAGATCTGTGGGACTGGAAGATCCAGCCAGCAGGAAGGGCTGGAAAACCCCACCCATTGAAAATTAAAAATTAAATGAAAAACGCTTATTGTCACAAGTAGGCTTCCAATGTGAAAACTCCCTAGTCGCCACACACCAGTGCATGTTCGGGGAGACTGGTGCGGGAATTGAACCGTGCTGCTGGCCTGCCCTGGTCTGCTTTAAAACCAGCGATTTAGCCCTGTGCTAAACCAGCCCCTGAAACAATCCGAACAGCTGTTTTTACAGCTTCTCTTCCACTAAAACACTCAGTGAAACTGCCTCAAAGACCTTTCTTGTCCAAATTCTGAACTCACATCTTTCTCCTCTTTTCCTGCTGTCTCCCATCATGCTCTCTCAGCGGTCATCTTGTCTGTGAGACATACCCTTTGCTCCTTTGACCCGATTCTCACTAAACTGTTTATCATTCAACTTCCACAATTATATAATTTACAGTGCAGAACAGGCCATTCGGCACATCGAGTCTGCACCGGCCCTTGGACAGAGCACCCTCCTCAAGCCGACACCTCCACCCTATCCCCATAACCCAGTAACCCCACTTCACCCGTTTGGACACTGAAAGCAACATAGCATGGCCACTCCACTGAACCTGCACATTGGACTGGGGGAGAAAACCGGAGCACCCGGACTAAACCCACGCAGACACGATGAGAATGTGCAGACTCCGCACAGACAGTGTTCCAGGCCGGGAATCGAACCTGGGACCCTGGAGCTGTGAAGCAACTGTGTTAACCACTGTGCTACTGCGTTGCCCCTGATTTATAGGATTCAAGTTCAAATACAAGCCACGCTGAAGCATCTGCCGTGGTGGGGTTTGAACCTGCATTCTCAGAGAATTGTGCTGGGTCTCAGGATTACTCATCCAGTGACAATACCACTACACCATCACCTCCCCAGTCAAGCGCTTTGCAGAGCTCATCCGGGACCTCTCGCATTTTGGAAACCCCCTAAGCGAAAATCATACCCCACGGTTTTGACGGTATCTCCATGGAGTCAGTGTCTTTGTCCATTTCCTCTTGAGACAATCAAGTGAAGCTTGGTCCTCACACAGAACACGTGTATGGTTTCTCCCCCTAGTGAATGGTGTGTTTTTCAGGCTGTAACTGGTTAAAGCTCTTTCCACAGTCAGTTCACTGGAACTCACTCAGGGTGTGTGTGTGTCTCGGTACTTTTCCAGTCACACTGATGTTTGAAATATTTTCCCACAAACAGAACAAACATTTTTCATTCCATGTTTATAGTCTGAGGATATTCAGGTCCTGATCAATTGAGTGACACTGTCAGATCTTAATGTGATATTTAGTTTGTGTTTCCTGTCTGAAAATCGTCTCCTAATGCCCTGTAAAAGGAGTTTACAAAGGTCACACTGTCAGTGCAGGATAGAAATTCAGAACAGTTAGTTCCAGTTTCTGCGGAACATTTTTTCTCTCTCTTCTGTCCCCAAAGCTGTGAATCCCTGTTCCACACACTCTCCCTCCTCCCTGGGCTGAAATCCAAATAAAGTATTAGATCATTGTTTCTGTATCCTTTTACCAAAGTTATATAATTAGACATAAGAATATGCTTTATAAGTCACTTGATTCATGACTTGTGACAGACGTTAATCTGAATCACCCTGACTGACCAATTAGAATAACAGATGTGAACGTTGTGTCCAGAACTGACCATGTGGAGATTTGATGAGCAATCGCAAAGGTTGTTTCTCCAAATCTTCCAGGGTTTCCTTTGTTCTTCCTCTCCCTCTCGAACTAAGTTATACCGGATATCAGACTCAGGGCTCATTCTGGTTATCTTCCTGCTGACTGAATAACTTCAATCAAATATGGAGAAGACTGAATCCACTGTTCGGTCCCTGCTCCAATCTCCATTCCTGACATACCGACTCTATCCGTCTCCCTGGCAACAGGCTGAGACTTCGCTAGTCTCTTCGTAAACTTGGTTTCACATTTGATCCCAATATGAGCTTCTGACCTCATAGAACTTACAGTGCAGAAGGAGGCCATTCAGCCCATTGATTCTGCACCGGCCCTTGGAAAGAGCAGTCTACCTAAGCCCACACTCCCACGCTATCCCTGTAACCCCACCTAACCTTTTTGGACACTTAAGGCAATTTAGCATGGCCAATCCACCGAACTTGCACATTTTTGGACTCATGTTTGTACTGTACTATCACTAAGACCGCCTGTTTCCACTTGCGTTACAGTATCTGGCCTCTCTCCAGTGTCTGTGCACCTGGGGCTGAAACCTTGGTCATGCCATCGTCACCTCCCGATTCGACAATTCCATTTCACACCTGGCTGCTCTCCCACATTTCTACCTCTGGAAACTTCAAGCCAAAAGTTTGCTACCCATATCTTAATTCACAGCAAGTTCCTTTCCCCTATGATCCCTGTGCTCTGAGACTTGCATTCGCTCCCAGTCAATTCTCAAATCCCTCCATGGCCTCGTCTCTCCCTGTGTCTGTCATCTCCTCCAGCCCCACAACCCTCTGACATATCTGCACAGCTCTGATCCTGGACTCTTGCACACCCCCGATTCTAATTACTCCGCCGAGGTTTTAAGTTCCCTCGGCCCCAAGCACTGAATTCCCTCCCTAAACCGCCCCGTCTCCACCTCACTGACCTCCTTTCATACTCTGTAAAACTCACCTTTTGACCACGTTTTTGGTCACCTGCCCTAATATCTCCTTTTGTGTCTGGGTGTCTCACTTTGGTTTATAATGTTCCTGTGAAGTTGACTGGGATGATTTATGATGTTAAAGGTGTTATATAAATAGAAGTTGTTGTTGTTGACTGTAACCCTCCTGTTTTACAATATCCCGTTGGTTTCACAACAAACTCTATCTCTGATGTTTTGCCTCCTGCGGGTTTGCAGCCTCTATAAAGACGGTGGCCGTTAACTCAGGCCTGTCACCGGGAGCAGGCCGCAGCTGTCCCCCCGCTCGATGCAAACCCGGGCCCGGAAACTTCTTGTTGGTGTTAGGAGCCTCCACCGGGTTTCAGTGAAACCTCCCGGCCGAGCCGAGCGTCGGTACTGCGCATGCTCCAGCTCACAATGCCCAGGGAGTGATTGACGGCAGCTCTGGTCCAGCTCCAGCTTCAGTTTGAAGCGAGAGTTGTTGGTGGTGTGAAAGTTGTTGGTGGTGTGAGGAAGTGGAGTTCCCCCATCCTACCTGCCTCAGCTTGTGGTTTGCCTGGTGGAAGCATCCAAGGCTGCTGCCATCTGTCCTCCCACCCCTCTGTCTGAGGTGGGAGTGGGACCACCTGGGGAGGAGACCCTGCCCTCTGACCTCCCGCCCCTCTGCCTGAGGTGGGACCACCTGGGACTGCAGACCCTGCCCTCTGTCCTCCCACCCCTCTGCCTGAGGTGGGAGTGGGACCACCTGGGACTGCAGACCCTGCCCTCTGTCCTCCCGCCCCTCTGCCTGAGGTGGGAGTGGGACCACCTGGGACTGCAGACCCTGCCCTCTGACCTCCCGCCCCTCTGCCTGAGGTGGGAGTGGAACCATCTGGGCTAAAGGCTTTGTACTGTGGGGTCCTGCAGCTGTTGGACAGTACCCTGACGGCCGCCACCAACATCACCTCTGCGGCGGCCGGGGCTGGCGCCGCCCCCGCCCCTCTCTCCCCCATCACGTCCTCGTTTACCCAGCAGCCGGCCCCTGACAACACCGCGGCTGCTGGGGGTGGGGAGGGGGAACCGCGGCTGTTGGGGGTGGGGAGGGGGAACCGCGGCTGCTGGGGGGTGGGGAGGGGGAACCGCGGCTGCTGGGGGTGGGGAGGGGGAACCTCCGCTGGGCCAGCCTCAGCACAAGAAAAAAAAAGACACAACGCGCGGCGGCGAGGGAGGGGGACCGGGGCCTCCAAGACCTCGGCCCGACCCCGCCCGCTGTCCCCGCGCAGAGGCCGCAGCCTCCTCTCGGGACTCCCCCCCCCCCCCCCCCGGAACAACCTGAGGGGCCCGGAGAGACCACCGACCGGGCTCCAGAGGGGGGTGGTGAGACCGAGGCAGGGGAGGGTCAGTCCCCCCTTGCCATCCCAGCGGCCGGGCGATGCGGAGGAGGAGGATGCTGCTGAGGCCTCCCCAGTTATGGAGGCCGTGCAGCAGGGTGATCCTGAGCCGTCCCCTCCCCACAAGCGCCGCCTGTCTGGGCAGGAGGAGGGGGAGTGCGGGCCTCCCGTACTAATACCCATCCCCCTGACACCCTGCCCAAAATACAGTATATAAAGCCAGGCCAGGGGGGCCTTTGAGACCACCGAGCCGGTCGAGCTGCTGTCGGCCCCCGAGCAGGGGGAGCCGGGGCCCAGCGGAGACGGCGCACCCGGAGCAGTTTTACTCCCCGGGTTCCTCCACTTCACCATCGCCGGGGGCCGGCAGCAGCCACCACGATCCTTACCTGTTCGGGTCGAGGACGGGGAAGGTTCCCCGCTCTCTACACCCTGGTTGGTGTCGCTGGGGAGCCCGGTTTTCATCCCGGAGACCCTCCGGGTCGCTCCTCGGACCACTCCGAGGCCCTGGGTGTGGGAGCGGGGTCGCCACCGTCCACAGTCCCAGCGGGGGGGAGCCTGCGAGTGTCCCGCCTGAGGACGACCCTGGGGGTGGGGGCGACTTGGGCCAAGGGTTAGCCGGTGGGCCCGTGCTGCCCACCACACTCCATATGGCAGGGGACTCGGGCTCGAGTGGTGACCGCTCGGAGGAGGAAGGCTGCTTGGTGGGGGGGGGGGGGGGGGGGAGTGATGAGGAGGAATGCTGCTCGGTGGGGGGGGGGGGGGTGAGGAGGAGGGAGGCTGCTCGGTGGGGGGGGGGGGGGTGAGGAGGAGGGAGGCTGCTCGGTGGCGGGTGAGGAGGAGGAGGATTTAGATGCTCTCTGCAGTGAGGCAGAGGGCACCCTCACACCCGGCACCGAGTGTCCCCTCATCCCCGCTGGGGAACTCCGAGCATTTCTGGCTGAACACCATGGTCACCCGGACTGTGTGCGACTGGCCCTGAACAGCTGGGAAAATCTGGGGCTGCTCCTTGAGTCCACCCGGGCCTATGCCAGAGAGGCTCCCGACTTTGATCAGGACCAGGAGGAGCAGCGCCAAGCTGTTCAGTTCCTCGTGGGACCCCTGAGGGAGTGGAGGGGGTGTTCAACCCCCACTCCCTCTGAGCACTAAAAGGTGATGGTGACGGACACACAATACTACTGACATGGAGGTAACCCTAGCCAGCCTCAACATCAACGGCAGCAAGAATGCGCACCGCCGTTTCCAGTTCTTTTCTATCCTTTGGATGGAAGGTACGGGTTGTGCTTCCTGCAGGAAACCCACGCCATTCCGGGTGACGAAGTCTGGCCGTGAGAATCACAGTGGGCGGGATTGGAAATTTACAAAGATCAAAGAAAAATACAGCACAGGAAGAGGCCCTTCGCCGTCCAAGCCCGTACCGACCATGCTGCCCGTCTAAACTAAAATCCTCTACACTTTTGGGGTCTATATCCCTCTATTCCCATCCTATTCATGTATTTGTCAAGATGCCCCTTAAACGTCACTATCGTCCCTGCTTCCACCACCTCCTCCGGCAGCGAGTTCCAGGCACCCACTACCCTCTGTGTAAAAAACTTGCCTCGTACATCTCCTCTAAACCTTGCCCCTCGCACCATAAACCTATGCCTCCTAGTAATTGACCCCTCTACCCTGGGGAAAAGCCTCTGACTATCCACTCTGTCTATGCCCCTCATAATATTGTAGACCTCTATCAGGTCGCCCCTCAACCTCCGTTGTTCCAGTGAGAACAAACCAAGTTTATTCAACTTCTCCTCATAGCTAATGACCTCCATACCAGGCAACATCCTGGCAAATCTCTTCAGCACCCTCTCTAAAGCCTCTTAATCCTTCTGGTAGTGTGGCGACCAGAATTGAACACAATACTCCAAGTGTGGCCTAACTATTGTTCGAAACAGCTGCAACATGACTTTCCAATTTGTATACTCAGTGCCCCGGCCAATGAAGGCAAGCATGCCGTATGCCTTCTTGACTACCTTCTCCACCTGTGTTGCCCCTTTCAGTGACCTGTGGACCTGTACACCTAGATCTTTCTGACTGTTAATACTCTTGAGGGTTCTTCCATTCACTGTATATTCCCTATCTGCATTAGACCTTCCAAAATGCATTACCTCACATTTGTCCGGGTTAAATTCCATCTGCCATCTCTACGCCCAAGTCTCCACATGATTTAATTCCTGCTGTGTCCTCTGACAGTCCTCATCGCTATCCGCAATTCCACCAACCTTTGTGTCATCTGCAAACTGACTAATCAGACCAGTTACATTTTTCTCCAGATCATTTATATATATTACGAGCAAAGGTCCCAGCACTGATCCCTGCGGAACACCACTAGTCACAGCCCTCCAATCAGAAAAGCGCCCTTCCATTGCTACTCTCTGCCTTTTATGACCCGTGTGATCAGGGGTCAGCTGGCAACCTTTAAAGGTCCATTGACCTTGGGTGGGAATTACCGGTGATGGGTTGGGGGGGGGGGGGGGGGGGGGGCGTGACCAGAAAGTCCCTCCTGTTATCTTTCAAAGTAAAATTCTTGGGAATGGGAAACGTGGGAGTTATCTGCAAACTGATTGGAAACACCTGGACTTGTGTCTCTGACACAAACACACCAGTTTATGTGAATATTGAATGAGATGAAGTTTCTCCCGGGCTCCGGAATAAGATGGAAAGATCATTAATGGGATGTCCACTTAGAATAAAAGAGAAAACTCACGCCATCAAATGGGAATTGGAATAACTCAGCCTGGGGCAGGCAAATGGTTTCTCCCCAGTTGAACCCACTGGTGTAACAGAAAGCTGGATAACTGAGTGAATCCCTCCCACACTCGGTATGGATGTGGTGTGAATTCGCTGGTCTGTCAGCAGATTTTCTTTCCTTTTAAAGCTCTCTCACAGTCAGAACAATTTAAAGGTCTGGTGTCAGAGTGAACAAGTTGGTGTGTAGTGAGGTGGGTTAGTCGAGTGAACCTCTTCCCACACTTGGAGCAGGTGAATGGCCTTTCCCTGGTGTGACTGCGCCGATGAATATCCAGCACAAACAGGGATAGGAATCCCTTCCCACAGTCCTCACATTTCCACGGTTTCTCCATGGTGCTGGTGTCCTTGTGTCTCTCCAGGCTGGACAATCGGTTGAAAACTCGTCCACACACAACACGTTTACAGATTTTCCTCACTGTGAATGGTGTGATTTATTTTCAGGCCATGTAACTGGTTAAAGCTCATCCCACAGTTAGTTCACTGGAACACTCTCACTCGGGTGTGTGTCTGTCTCGGTGCTTTCCCAGGCACACCAGTGTTTGAAATCTTTTCCCACAGGCAGAACAGACAAACATTTCTTTGTCAACGTTCAAAAGCCAATGATATTCAGGTCCTGAGGAATTGAGTGACTGTCAGATCTGTTTGATTTGAGTTTCCTTTCTGTCAGTCAACTCCTTGTAACCCTATAAAACCAATTTGCACAGGTTCGTCCAGGACAGAAACTTAGAACAGATAATTCTAGTTCCCGGGCCATAATTATTTCTCTCTTGTTTCCCAAAGCTCCAAATCCCTGTCCCACACACTATCCCCTTCCCACAAACTCACCACAATGATTTCACCGTCACCAATACTCAGATGAAATTTAAATTCTTGATTATTAATTGAATTTACCCTCCACCAATTGCCATGATGGGATTTGAACCCTTGTCCCCAGAACACTAGCCTGTGTCTGTGGTTTGCTGGTGTAGTGAACCCCCATGGAGAGTGGTACTGACCTGGAACTCAATGGTTACACTCAAAGACCAATAATATCCAGGTTGTGATTAATCAAGGGGCTCTCTCAGGTCTCAATGCAGTGTTTGATTTCACTTTGCTGTGTGTAAATCCTCCCCTTGTAACCCCCTGTAAAAGGAGTTTCCAGAATCCATCACTGTCAGTCCTGCTGAGTGGACAGGGATCACCGCGCATGCGCCCTACTGCACACTGCCCCCTCTGAGGATGGTGGTGGTTAACTGGGGAAAGGCTCTGCAGGAAAACCTTCCCGCTCTGTGCAAACTCGGGATCAGTAATTTATTGTTTTAGCTTTGAGGCCTCCACTGGGTATGTGTGAAGCCTCCCCTCCCACCCACTGCCCCTAACGCTGCCTCCGCTTATCCGCCTCCTTCCCGCCTGAAGATGAGACAAACAAACGTCTGTCCCTGGGCATGAGCCGCACTGCGCATGCCCCACATCACAATGCCCGGGGAGTGATTGACGGCAGGTCCATATCAATAGGAAGATGAGGCGGGGTTGGAGGACCTAGCGGGAGCAGCTGGTCCTCCAACCACTCGGAGTGAATCGGGGGCGGGGCTGATCACAGATCTCCCTCATTGGCTGAGACTCTGCATCATTTTGAGTTCTTCCCATTGGCCAGATGGAGCGGATTTCACAATCTCATTTTCTGAGAGGTGTTGACCAGTGGGAGGATTTAGAGGACCGGATGGTTCCTGGTCCTCCAGCCAATCAGACTACTGGATTTTGTGATTGAAGATTGAGCTTCACACAGACTGAAACTTCTTCCTGTGTCAAACCTCTGATCAAAACACTTTCCTTCCACTTCTTTTCACTTCAATGGACTTTTTTTTAAAGAGTCCATTGATCCTTCTGCAGAACTGTTACAACAAGGAAAAACAAATGTTAACTCTGTTTCTCTTGCCACAGATGTGGCATGGTGGTTAGCATTGCTGCTTCACAGCGCCAGCGGCCTGGGTTCAATTCTGGCCTTGGGTGACTGTATGGAGTTTGCACATTCTCCCTGTGTCCGTGTGGGTTCCCTCCGGGTGCTCCAGCTTTCTCCAACCATCAAATGATTTAAAAAAGTAATAATTTTTTTTCCAATTAAGGAGCAATTTAGCATCGCCAATCCACTTACCCTGCACATCTTGAGGTTGTGGGGGTGAAACCCACGCAGACACGGTGGGAATACGCAAACTCCACACGGACAGTGACCCAGGACCAGGATTCAAACAAGGGTCCTCAGCACCTTAGTCCCAGTGCTAACCATTGTGCCGTGTGCTGCCCCTCCACCGTCAAATGATGTGCAGGTTTGGTGGATTGGCTATGCTAAATTGCCCCTTAGTGTCAAATTGGGAAGCTGGGTTACGGGGAGAGCGCGGGGGAAGTGCCCCTGGGTGGGGTGCTCTTTTATGGGTTAGTATAAACTCGATGGGCTGACTGGCCTCCTTCTGCACTGCAGGGATTCTATGATGCTGCCAGACCTGTTGAGTTAATCTAACATTTTCTATTTTTACACTATATGACACACCTTTTTAATCCACAAATTACATTTATTGAACCACTGTACCATCAACTAGCAGGAGCAGTGTGTTGATATTTCAGAAATTCTGGCCTTGGGTGACTGTGTGGAGTTTGCACGTTCTCCCTGTGTCTGTGTGGGTTCCCTCCGGGTGCTCCAGTTTTCTCCCACCGTCCAAAGATGTGCAAGTTAGGTGGATTGACCACACTAAATTGCCCCTTAGTGTCCAAAAAGGTTAGATGGGTTTGCTGGCATAGGTTGGAAGCATGGCCTTAAGGGGGTGCTCTTTCCAAGGGCCGATGCAGGCTCGATGGGCTAAATGGCATCCTTCTGCACTGTAAATTCTATGATTCTGTAGGATTTTCTCTCTCACAGTCTGATCCGATGGGTCTGTCTGCTGGCATTTCCCTGATGTAGCACAGTGGTTAGCACTGTTGCTTCACAGCGCCAGGGTCCCGAGTTCAATTTCCACTTGGGTCACTGCCTGTGTGGAGTCTGCGTGTTCGACCCGTGATGCCGTGGGTTTCCTCCGGGTGCTCCAGTTTCCTCCCAGAAGTCGGGAAAGACCTGCTTGTTCGGTGAATTGGACTTTCTGAATTCACCCTCTGTGTACCTGTTGAGGAAAAAATACCAGCACTTCGGGTTTTCGCCAAAGGTCCTTTATTTTAACGCGAAGTTCGTGGAGGGATTTAGAGTGACCAAAGTCCTTCTAGTTGTTCCCCCCCTGTACAGAGACAAAGCAGTACTTTATATTGTTCAATAAACAATATTTAGAAAAACGAGGCATTCCATTGATAAGCCGAGAGACAGAAACGCGAGCAGCCTTAAACAACAGGCCTTGAATTCGTAGTCTACGAGCAATAACAATTGTCTGCTGTCAGCAACAATGTGCAGCTGTGCACTTGTTTACATGGACTGACCTTCTGCTATTACATGCAGAACTTCTTGACTGAAATAAGGCTAATATATATCCATCATGCTTTGCCAAGTGCCGATTGCCATGAAATCTAGTCAAGCAGACGGTTAGAAAGAATACAGGGTATTAAGGCAACTAATCCGCCAAGTAAAGTACCTTCTACAGTACCCGAACAGGCACTCGAGTGTGGCGACCAGGGGATTTTCACAGTGACTTCATTGCAGTGTTAATATAAGCCTATTTGTGATAATTATAAAAATTATTATAATAACGTGTTTGCGTATTTTAGGGAGCAGGTAGAACTTCCTTGGTTCTACCTGTTGTCCTCTTAGATATTCCATCTGTTCGGCTAATGTGTCTTTGAGTTCTTCCATCTCCAATTCTCCTTCCTGTCTCGGGCATCTCGGTCTCGGTAGCTTAGTGATGTGATGCATGTTGTTTAGTTGTCTGTCTGCCTCCAGCAGGTATTGTTGTCTCTCGATAATGACTGTGCTGCTACCCTTGTCTTCTGGTCTTATGGACATATCCGTGTTGGATCCAAGCTCCCGGATTGTCTGTCTTTCTCTCCGGGTGAGATTCTGTTTGTCTCTTGTATTTCACTGTGACAGGGCAGAGACCTGATTGAAGGGATTCAAACATGGGAGTTCTGGGAAAGATGGGCAAGGATTTGGGAGGTGACAACATGTTCAAGGAGTTTGGAGAGGAGAGGGAGGTTGAAGATGGGTCAGTAATTTGAAGGTTGGCAGGGTCAAGGGTTTGTTTTATTGAGGAGGGGGTGATGATGGCAGATTTGAAGGACAGAGGGACAGTACATGAAGAGAGAGAAATGTTGACAATATCCATGGACACAGGGTAGTTGGCTGATCAGTAGCTCAGTGGGAATAGGGTCGATGGAGCAGGAGCTGAGTCTCATGGACAAGATGAGCTCTGAGAGGGCATGAGGGAGATGGGAGAGAAACTGGAGAAAGATGTGGGATTCAGGGCTCGGGAAAGGATGAAATTTAGAGACAGTTTGGTCCGGTGGGCTCGTGGAAGGGAGGGAAGCAGCAGAGGCAGCTGATCGGATTGACTCAATCTCAGTCACAAAGAAGCTCCACAAGCTCCTCACACTTCTTGTTGGAGGTGAGGGTGGAAGAGACAGCGGAGAGCGAGAGTACTTCAAAAGGAACTATCTTGTGTCAAAGATATTAAAACGTTTCAACACGAGACTTCTGGTGGCGACCATGAGGGAGTAGGTCGCACATTTGCTGGCTCCCTCTCTGGCTGGACATTCGGACCTTTCCCCTGACTTTTTTGCGCTTTTAAACGCTGGACTTGAAGAAACGGTGAACAAGTGTCTTTGGTATACGGAAGCCCGAAGGGATCGAAAGGGAAGAAACAAAAAGACAGGCTCGAGCTGGGTGTTGGCTGCAGCAGCGGACAAGATGGCCGGTGTCCAGACCCCTGGGGTGTCGGCCCAACCATCAACAGAGGAGCTGATGCAGGTCATCCGGGAAGGCTTCGCCAGGCAGAAACGGGAATGTCTGGACCCGATTAAGGAAACAGTCGAGAGGATGGAGCGGAGGCTGGATACCCAGGACCGGACGACCCAGAAACTGGAGAAGGCGCCAGCTGAACAGGAGGAACAGCAGGCGGCGGTGGAGATGGAGGTGGGGATGCTGAGGAACCGGCAGAAAAGGCTGCTGGAACAGGGAGAGGATTTGGAGAACAAGTCCCGTAGGCAGAACCTAAGGATTGTTGGCCTCCTGGAGGGGGAGGAGGGGGCTGATCCCGGGGAGTTTGTGGCTAACATGTTCAGAAGCTGCTGGGAAATGGGATTTCCCCCCGGACCATTGGACGTGGATCAGGCGTACAGAGAGCTGACGAGGAAGCCGCGGGAGGGATACCCCCCTCGGGTGATGGTGGTCAGGTTCTACAGGTACCTGGATAAGGAGCGCGTTCTCCAGTGGGCCAATCGCACGCGGAACAACAGCATTTTGCGGGTGTACCAAGATTTAACCTTGGAGGTGGCCAAGAGGAGGGCAGGGTTTAATCAAGTCAAGTTGATCCTGTTCAAGAAGCAGGTTAAGTTCGGACTGTTGTATCCGGCGCGACTTTGGGTTACGCATGAGGACCAACATCATTACTTTGAGTCGCCCGAGGACGATCTGGATTTTGCCAGGAGGAAAGGACTGGTGCCAACTTGGAAACATTCTGCTCTCAGTTTGAGAAACTGTTTTTCCTGTTTGTTTTAATTTGCACTGATTTATTCGTTCGCTCGTTTTCGTTCTTGGCTTTTTCTCTTCGATAACTGTACTCTGTTTAAGAAGGGGAAAGTAGGGTTTTTTTTTTAAATTACTCGATTTTGGTGGGTTTTCTGTGTTGTGAGGGGGATGATGGTGGGGATTTCTGACTTTGTATTATTTTGAGTAGTATTACTTTGATCTGTATTATGATGGGAGTTTGGCTTTGTTTTTCTTTCCACTGACTTTGGTTGGCATCTGTTTCTTAAAGTGGGTGGTTGTCGGGGCTGGGTTGATGAGGGCGATGGTTTCGATAGGCGGGGGGAGGGCAGGTAGGCAACAGTAGGTGGGAGACATGCTGGCGCCGGAGCCGTGGGCCACCAGGCTAGCTGGGTGAGCTAGTTTGCAGGAGCACAGTGGGGGGGGGTGTATACAATCAGATTAGGGATGGGGTTAGGTTACAGAGATTTGTTCCTGGGGGGGGGGGGGGGGGGGGTTGTTCGGCTGACAAGGGAGGGATTTGATTTTAGAAACGGAGAAGAGGTTGGGGATGGGCGCTGCCAGGAGTCGGGGCTACAGAGGCGCAGGGCAGGAGCTGGGGGCAGGCCCAGGAAAGGGGATGGCTGACCGGCAAGAGGGGGGGGGGGGGGGGCAAGGTGCCCCCAAATAGGGTGGTCACGTGGAACGTTAGAGAGCTAAATGGGCCAGTGAGGAGGGCAAAAGTGTTTGCGCATCTTAGGGCTCTAAAGACGGACGTGATAATGTTGCAGGAGACGCACCTGAAGGTAGCGGACCAGATTAGGTTGAGGAAGAGCTGGGTTAGTCAGGTATTCCACTCAGGGCTGGATACTAAGACCAGGTGGGTCGCGATTCTGGTGAACAAGCGGGTGCAGTTTGAGGTGGGGTAGTATTGTTTCGGACGGGGAAGGTCGCTACGTTATGGTTAGCGGTCAGCTGGAAGGGAGGAAGGTGGTCCTGGTCAACATATATGCACCAAACTGGGATGATGCGGATTTCATAAAGAGGGTGCTGGGGAAGATCCCTGACCTGGATTCCCACAAGCTGGTTATGGGAGGGAACTTCAATACAGTTATGGATCCAGGCCTGGACTGGTCGTGCTCAAAAACGAATGTCAGCAATGGGAAAAGAGCTGAGGGAGTTCATGGAGCAGATGGTGGGGGGGGGGTTTGACCCATGGAGGTTTGGAAGGCCGACAGGGAAGGAGTTCTCCTGTTCTCGCACGTCCATTGGGTCTACTCCCGGATCGATTTTTTAATACTGAGTAGGGATCTATTGACAGGGGTGGTGGGTGCGCAGTATTCGGCAAACACCATTTCCGACCATGCCCCACATTGGGTCGAGCTGAGGAGATACTTGAGGGCTTAAAGGCCATGCAGTCAGGCAAGGAACCGGGGCTGGATGGGTACCTGGTCGAATTTTATAATTAAGTTCTCCGGCATATTGGGGCCGCTGCTGGTCAAGGATTTTAATGAGGCAAGGGACAGAGGGGTGCTGCCCCAGACAATGTCACAGGCAACCATCTCCTTGATTTTGAAACAGGACAAGAACCCGGAGTCGTGTGGGTCTTATAGGCCGATCTCCCTTCTTAACGTGGGCACAAAACTGCTGGCAAAGCTTTTAGCCACTAGGATTGAGGATTGTGTGCCGAGTGATATTAGGGAGGATCAAACAGGGTTCGTTAAAGGTAGGCAACTGGTGGCGAATATAAGAAGATTGCTCTATATGATCATGATGTCCCCAGAGGGAAGGAGGAGGAGGTAGTGGTGGCAATGGACGCGGAGAAGGCATTTGACCGGGTAGAGTGGGACTATTTATGGGAGCTGCTGGGACGGTTTGGATTTGGGGTGGGTTTCATCGACTGGGTCAGGCCCCGGTGGCGAGTACGAGGACAAACAGGACGACTTCCGACTATATTAGACTGCATCGCGGGACGAGACAGGGGTGCCCCCTCTCCCCACTGCTGTTTCCGCTATAGAGCTGCTGGCAATTGCTCTGAGGGCTTCAGAGGGTTGGAAGGGGCTGGTTCGGAGGTGGGATGCGCTCCCGCTGTCGTTAGCTGGGAGAGTTCAGACAGTGAAAACGACGGTCCTCCCGAGGTTCTAATTCGTGTTCCAGTGTCTCCCCATTTTCATTCCACGTTCCTTTTTTAAGAGGGTAAGCAAGATCATTTTGGGCTTTGTATGGGCAGGCAAGTCCTTGCGAGTGAAGAGGGTGATGCTCGAGTGGAACCAGGGGGAAGGGGGGCTTGCACTGCCGAATTTCAGCAACTATTATTGGGCGGCTCACATAGCCATGTTGAGGAAATGGGTGGTGGGGGGAGGGTCGGCTTGGGAGCGGGTGGAGGCAACCTCGTGTAGGGGTACCAGTCTGGGAGCGTTGGTGACGGTGTCTCTGCCGTTCCCGCCGGCGTGCTTCTCCACCAGCCCTGTAGTGGTGGCGGCCCTTCGGATCTGGGGACAGTGGAGGAGGCAAGTGGGAGCAACGGGAGCATCGGTCTGGTCCCCGATATGTGACAGCCATCGGTTTTGCCCCAGGGAGGTTGGACGGGGGTTCTGGGTATGGCGGAGGGCTGGGATTGAGCGGATGGGAGATTTGTTTTGGAAGGGAGCTTCCCTGGCTTGAGGGCGCTGGAGGCCAAGTTTGGGTTGACGAGGGGGAATGAATTCCGGTATATTCAGATGCGGGACTTTTTGCGCAGGCAGGTGCCATCTTTTCCACTCTTGTCTCTAAAGGGAATCCAAGATCGGGTAGTGTCTAGAGGATGGGTGGGGAGGGAAGTGTCTCGGATATTTACAAGGAGCTCATGGGGGCGGAGGAGATGCAGACCGAGGAGCTGAGGCATAAATGGGAGGAGGAGTTGGGAGGGGAGATTGATGAAGGCCTGTGGGTCGACATGCTGAGCAGGGTTAATGGGACTGCAACATGTGCCAGGCCTGGCCAGATTCAAGTTAAGGTCGTCCACTGGCCCACATGACAGTGTCCCGGATGAGCAGATTCTTTGGCGTAGAGGACAGATGTATAAAGTGTCTGAGAGGACCGGCAGACCATGTCCACAGGTTTTGGACGCGTCCAAAACTGAGGAGATAATGGTTGGGGTTCAAGGACGTCATGTCCAGAGTATTGAACACGAGGGTGGCAATGAGTCCAGAGGTGGCGATTTTTGGGGTTTCAGGGGGCCCGGAAGTCCAGGGGGAGAAAGAGGTCGATGTCTTGTCCTTTGCTTCCCTGGTAGCCCGGAGACGGATACTTCTATCTTGGAGGGACTCAAAGCCCCCGAAGTCGGAAGCCTGGCTGTCAGACATGGCGAGTTTCCTTGGCTGAGAGAAAGTCAAGTTCGCCTTGAGAGGGTCGTTGTTAGGGTTCGCCCGGAAGTGGCAGCTGTTTATTGACTTCTTTGGGGAGAATTAATTGTCAGCAGAGCGGGGAGCGAGGGTTAGGGTAATGTAGTATAGGGGGTCATTTAGGCAGATCTGGGTGGGGTGGGTTACAGCAATTGCACTATGTACTTTGTTTACTGTACAACCCTTTTGTTTTCATGTTCTGTAATTCTACTGTTTACAATGTCGGAAAATACCTCATTAAAATTGTTTATTAAAAATTTTTTTTAGCCAGAATATTAGCCCCTGTAAATGGGCTGGAGTTTGTCATCAGCAGAAAGAGACCCAAATGAACATGGTTCAGTCCTGAATGTGAGGAACAGCAAAACCCAATCATTATGGTTACTTGTGGCTTCGTTGGTGTCTCCGCAGGGAGGATGACTGAGTGAATCCCTTCCCACACTGAGAACAGGCAAATGGCCTCTCTCCAGTGTGACTTCGCTGATGTTCAGTGAGGTCAGATGATCGTCTGAAGCCAGTCCCGCAGTGAGAGCACCTGAACGGTTTCTCATCAGTGTGAACACGTTGATGGTACATCAGTTCCCCAGAACTTTTGTAGCACTTCCCACAGTCTAGACATTGAAACGGTCTCTCGTCAGTGTGAACTCGCTGGTGATTCAGCAGGTGGGATAACTGAGTGAATCTGTTTCCACACTTGGAGCAGGTGAATGGCCTCTCCCCAGTGTGAATTCGCTGATGTACAGTAAGGTGACATGAGTGTCTGAACCCAGTCCCGCAGTGAGAGCACCTAAACGGTTTCACATCAGTGTGAATACGTTGATGGCACATTAGATTCCCAGAACTTTTGTAGAACTTCCCGCAGTCTGGACATTGAAATGGTCTCTCGTCAGTGTGAACTCGCTGGTGTTTCAGCAGGTCAGATGACTTAGTAAATCCCTTCCCACACTCGGAGCAGGTGAATGGTCTCTCCCCAGTGTGAACTCGCTGGTGATTCCGCAGGGCCGTTAACTGAGTAAATCCCTTCCCACACTTGGAGCAGGTGAATGGTCTCTCCCCAGTGTGACTGCGTCGATGAGTTTCCAGCTGGGATGGGTAAGTGAATCCTTTCCCACAGTCCGCACATTTCCACGGTTTCTCCTCTGTGTGACTGCATTTCTGTCTCATGGGGCCTGATGTCGTGTACGGTTTCTCCCCACTGTGAACGATGCTTGGTCCTTCCATATTCAAAATCTGCTGATATTCAGGATATGATAAATTGAGGAATCTGTCAGATCCTGATGTGATGCTTGGTTTGAGTTTTCGGACTTTGAAGCCTCCCTTTCGAACACCCTGTGAAACTGATTAAAAAGAAAAATTAGTTTGTGAGAGAGAACCCACAAAAACACAAAGGCAGGTTGTGAAATTGAGCTGAATGAATCTGGTCATTTGTGGGGCCGACACTGGGAAAAAGTGACCAAGAAAACTGCTGGATTGTCACAAAAACCCAACTGGCCTCTTTGGGAGGAGAGAGAGAGAGGTGAAGAGGGATTTTGTATATCTACAAGACATATTAAGAGAGTAGTTGGCAAAGCAAATTCGATCTGAGCTTCATCAGGAGTAATATTGACAGGAAACTATGCCCCTGGTGGCACGGTGGTTAGCACTGCTGCCTCTCAGTGCCAGGGACCCGGGTTCAATTCCGGCCTGGATGACTGTCTGTGTGGAGTTTGCACTTTCTCCCGTGTCTGCGTGGGTTTCCACCCAGTGCTCAGGTTTCCTCCAACAGTCCAAAGAAGGGAAGGTTAGGTGGATTGGCCTTGATCAATTGCCCGTTAGTGTCCAGGGATGTGTAGGTTAGGTGGGGCTATGGGGTTACAGGGACAGGGTTGGGGTATGGGCCTGGGCAGGGTGCCCTTTCAGAGAATCAGTGCAGACTCGATGGGCCGAATGGCCTCCTTCTGCACTATAGGAATTCTATGGTTCTAATTCTATCCTGTGAATCTTTATAAAGCTCGGGTGTAAAAGTCAACTATTTCCTAACACACCTAATAGGTAAAAGATAGCTATTTAGGATAAATATTAAGCCCCAGTTTTACCCATTTTAAATGAAGGATTTCAACATTCTCAGAACCGAAGGTCATCTCAAAACATCCAGCTTACAAAACAGAATCCTTTTTACTGTCCTAATGATTTTCCAGAGACCTACAATTAATATTTTTACTGCCCGAATCATGTTCCAGAGTCACACAAATATTTTTTACTGTCCCAATGATTTTCCAGACACCCAGGTATGAATCTCACCAAGGCAGAAGGTAACATTTGAATTCATTGAAAGTTTACTGATGACCATGAAACCATTGTTGGTTGTTGCAAAGACCTATCTGGTTCACTCGTCCTTCAGTGAAGGAAATCTTCTATCCTTACCTGGTCTGGCCTACATGTGACTCCAGATCCACAGTCAGCTAGTTGACCCTTAAAATGCTCTCTGAGATGCACTCAGTTCAAGGGCAATTAGGGCTGGGCAGTGAATGCTGGCCCAGCCAGCGACACCCACATCCCGGGAATGAATAGAAAAGAAAATCTGCCATCCTTACCTGGTCTGGCCGACACGGTTCCAAACCACAGCAATGTGGTTGATTCTTTAAATGCCCTCCGAGATGGCCGAGCCAGCCACTCGGTTTGAGGGAAATTAGGGATGGGCAATAAATGTTGGCCCAGCCAGTGACTCCCACAAATGATTCAAATAAAATCCTGGAGACTCCAGTCAGTCAATCTGGGAGAGTTAGCATCCGGTCCAGGCTCACAGTGCACAATAATAACAATAATCCCTTATTGTCACAAAAAGGCTTCAATGAAGTTACTGTGAAAAGCCCCTAGTTGCCACATTCCGGCGCCTGTTCGAGGACCCCGCCCGTCATTCACTCCAATTGCTTGGAGGACCAGCAGCTCCAGGTCAGTCCTCCAGTCCCACCCCTCCTCTTCCTATTGGTCATGAGCTGCCATCAATCACCTGGGCATTGTGACGATTACAGATGGTGAGAGCAGCCACAGGCTCAGGCTGACTCGCTGATTGTCCAATAATAACAGTGAGAGTCTCAGTGGGACAATCAGACAATAATAGTGGAGATGGGGCCCAGAGGATAAATAGCAAAGGATTCACTCACTTTGAGTGTAACAAACACAGTGTCTGTTCCCTTAATAAGAGTCAGGCTGCAGTGTGTGTGAGTGAACACATCATTGGATCAAATGTAGAATCATGGAATCCCCTCAGTGCAGAAGGAGGCCATTCAGCCCATCGAGTCTGCAACAACCTTCTGAAAGAGCATCCTACCTTGGCGAATTCCCCACCCTATCCCCACAACCCCTCCAGTGACAATTTAATACAGCCAATCCATCTAACCTGCACATCTGTGGACTGCAGGAGGAAACAAGTGCACCAGGAGGAAATCAATGCATACACAGGAAAAATGTACAAACTCCAAAAGTGACCCTAGGTCGGAATTAGTCACAGAATCTACAGTGCAGAAGGGGACCATTCAGCCCATCGAGTCGGCACCGGTATTACCTGATCTGGCCAACTCAAATCGTTAATTCTGAATTGCACTCTGAAATTGCCAAGCAAGCCACTCAGTTTAAGGACAATTAGGAATGGGCAACCAAGCTGGGTTGCCAGTGACACTCACATCCCATAAAGAAGAGAGAAAATCAAAGGGCTGTTTCCAGTGCCGGTTTCAAAGGAATCAGTACTGGGCCCTTCACTCCTGGTTACATCATTGATTTGAAAGTAAATGTAGAAGCATGAATAACAAGTTTACCTGTGACACAAAAATGATTAAACACTTGATAGTGAGGAAGAAAGCTGGAGGGGAAACAAGGCAAAGGATTACATGATAAATGGCAGGACAGGACTAGTTAGGCTAGAGCTAGATTCCTGTGCACAGGAAGATTGCACCAGAGAGAACACAGAGGGGATTTAACAACATCAGCCAGAAATTGACAATGTTTGCTCGGAGGAAAGTTTGGATAAACTGAGGCTGTTTTTTTGGAACAGAAAAGACTGAGGGGAGACAAAAATGAAGTTATGAAAAGCAGCCTGGCTAGCTCAGTCGGTCGAGCATGGGACTCTTAATCCCAGGGCCGTGGGTTCAAGATCCACGTTGGGCGCTTCAGCTTCTTTAATGTGAGAACATTGAGCTGAACTGTTTTATGGGTGGCACAGTAGCACAGTGGTTAGCACTGCTGCATCACAGCGCCAGGGTCCCGGGTTCAATTCCTACTTGGGACACTGTCTGCGCAGAGTCTTCACGTTCTCTCAGTGTCTGTATGGGTTTCCTCCCACAAGTCCCGAAAGACGTGCTTGTTAGGGAAATTGGACATTCTGAATTCTCCTTCTGTGTACCTAAATAAGTGTTACTACCAGGGGATTTTCACAGTGACTTAATTGCAATGTTAAAGTAAGGTAAGCCTTCTTGTGACAATAATGAAGATTATTCTAAATGTATAAAATTCTGGGGGATCATGGTGGCACAGTGGCTGTGTGCCTGCGTGCTGGGGACCCAGGTTCGATCCTGGCCCCGGGTCACAGTCTGTAAGGAGTTTGCACATTCTCCCATTGTCTGTGTGGGTTTCACCCCCACACCCAAATACATGCAGGGTAAGTGGCTTGGCCAAATTAAATTGCCCCTTGATTGGAAAAAAACATAAATTTATATATTTTTTAAATTGTGAGGGATCTAAATAGATTGAATAGGAAGGTCCTATTCCCTTTGGTTGAGTGATACATATAAAAGGGGGCCGAGATTAAGGGAAGGACAAGGAGGTTTAGAGGGTGGTGAGGATCTGTGATATGCTGCCTGAAATTATGGCAGAAAGCCTCGTAATAGTTTAAAAGTAATTTGATAAGACATTTGAATTGATGTAACTTAAAAAGCTACAGGCCATAATCTAAATTTATATTAAAAAAAATAAAATTCCAGAGTACCCAATTTTTTTTCCAATTAAGTGTCAATTTAGTATGGCCAATCCACCCAGCCTGCACATCTTTGGGTGGTGGGGGCAAAGCCCACGCAAACATGGGTAGAATGTGCAAACTCCATACGAACAGTGACCCAGAGCCAGGATCAAACCTGCGACTTCAGCACCGTGAGGCAGCAGGGCTAACCCACTGCACCACCGTGCTGCCCTCACAATCTGGAAATTGAGATTAGCCTGAATACCTACTTTGTAGCCACAATGAGCTGAATGAAATGCAACAGGAACAATAAATTTTGATAAAATCCGGGATAGTAACTCTCACTACTAACAAGGTCAGCAGTTTGCCCAGTTTAGCTGCTAAGTATGCTAATGCGGCAATTTTAAAATGTACCTGCACACATAAGAGCACAACAGCAGATTATTTAACTTCCCCAATGTGATCGGTGTCATTAGTCTCAAATTTAACCCGGAATGGTCATTAAAAGTTTCCCAGTCACTCTGATATCTGAAATCTTTGTGCTCAGACAGAACAGACAAACCATTTTACCTCCCAATGATATTCAGGTCCTGATGAATCGAGTAACTCAGTCAGAGGATGATGTGATGTTTGGTTTGAAGTTCCCGTTAGTAAATCCTCCTCTTTCTAAAGGAGTTTCGAAAAGAATTTCACTCTCAGTCCTGGAGAGAAATTCACAAGATTCTCTCTTCCTGCTTCCGGTTCCTGGATGCCCGCGCATGCGCCCTGCTGCACATTTCCGCTGAGAAAGATGGCGGCCGCGCAGGCGCCCTGCTGCATATCGCCCCCTAAACAGATGACAGCCGTTAACAGGGGCCGATCAGAGAGAAAAACACCGATGCGGCTGGCACATGCGGTACAAACAACGAACGTAATCAAAAGTGCCGGAACCAATTTATCACCCTGAGGAACAAAATGGAATAATAGCGGATAACGCTACCCAGAATGCCGGGCGCGACCGAATACACCCTATCACCATCTCAGGAGTCAGAACGCGCAGGCGCCAGTTGCCCCGCCCCCGGAAGTCCCCTCTCTGTGCGGAGCATGCGCGGTGCTGCTCCGGCCTGAGCGCAGCCGCAGTGAGAGTGAGTGCGGCTCCCAGAGGCTGAATGAGAGCCGCCGCGAGCGGGGACAATGGTGAGAACCCAAACCCCCCAATAAGACCCATTGGTTTTATTGTCAGTCTGCAGACAGGAGCTGGAGAACTGAACCCAGTCAGAGAGAGGGAGGGAGAAAACTGGGAGTGGAGGAAAGAGATGGTGAGATGGGTTTGGATTTCAGCCCAGGGAGGAGGGAGAGTGTGTGGGACGGGGATTTACAGCTTTGGGGGAACAAGAGAGGGAAAAATGTTCCAGAGAAACTAGAATTGTCTCTTCAGAATTTCTATCCTGGACTGACAGTGATGACTTTTGTAAACTCCTTTTACAGGATTTTGGAAGTGGAGGATTGGCCGACAGAACCAAATATCACATCGATATCTGACAGCCACTCGATTAATCAGGAGCTGAATATCATCAGTCTTTGAAACTGGAAGGAGAAATATTTGTCTCTTCCGTTTAAGGAAAAAAATGTCAAAGATCAGTGTGACTGGAAATGCACCGAGACACACACACACCCGAATGAGAGTGTTTCATTGCACTGACTGTGGAAAGAACTTGAACTAGTTACACAGCCTAAAAGAAAATCACACCAGTCACATGAGGGAGAAACTATACTCCTGCTGCGTGTGTCGACAAGGCTTTAAGCGGGAGTGACATAAGAACACCCTCACCATGGAGAAACCATGGGAATGTGCGGACTGTGGGAAAGGATTCAGTTACCCATCACAACTGGAAGTTCATCGTCGCAGTCACACTGGGGAGAAACCGTTCATCTGCTCCATTTGTGGGAAGGGATTCACCCATTCATACAACCTTCTGACACACCAGCGAGTTCACACTGAGGCGAGACCATTCTCCTGCCCTGTGTGTGGGAAGGGATTCACTCGGTCATCCCACATTGTGACTCATCAGCTTGTTCACACTGATAAGAGACCATTTAAATGTCCTGACTGTGAGAAGAGTTTTAAATGTAAAAAGGATCTGCTGACACATCAACGTATTCACACTGGAGAGAGACCGTTCTCCTGCTCCGTGTGTGGGAAAGGATTCATTCAGTCATCCCACCTGCAGACACATCAACTTGTTCATTCTGATAGCAAATCTTTTAACTGTCCTGACTGTGAGAAGAGCTTTAAAAACAAAAAGGATTTACTAACACACCAATATGCTCACACTGGGGAGAGGCCATTCACCTGCTCGGTGTGTGGGAAAGGATTCAGCCGTCCATCTGCCCTACTGAACCACCAGAGAATTCACACTGGGGAGAGGCCATTCAGCTGCTCTGACTGTGGGAAAGGATTCATTAATTCATCAAACCTTCTGATACACCAGCAGCTTCATACAGGGGATAGACCGTTCACCTGCTCTGAATGTGGGAAGGGATTCACACGTTCATACAATCTTCTGACACATCAGCAGGTTCACAGTGAGGGGAGGCCGTTCACTTGCTCAGTGTGTGGGAAGGGATTCACTCGTTCATCCAACCTATTGAATCACCAGCGAGTTCACACTGGGGAGAGGCCGTTCACCTGCTCTGTGTGTGGGAAGGGATTCAGTCAGTCATCCAACCTGTTCACACACCAGAGAGTTCACAGTGGGGAGAGGCCGTTCACTTGCTCCAAATGTGGGAAGGAATTTTCTCATTTATTTATTTTTTAAAAAATTTAGAGTAGCCAATTCATTTTTTCCAATTAAGGGGCAATTTAGCGTGGCCAATCCACCTACCCTGCACGTCTTTGGGTTGTGGGGGCGAAACCCACGCAAACACAGGGAGAATGTGCAAACTCCACACGGACAGTGACCCAGGGCTGGGATCGAACCTGGGACCTCAGCGCCGTGAGGCAGCAGTGCTAACCCACTGCGCCACCGTGCTGCCCCAGGAATTTTCTCATTTATCGTATCTTCTGAAACACCATCGCATTCACACTGGGCAGAGGCCATTCACCTGTAATGTCTGTGGAAAGGGATTTACTCAGTCATCCCACCTGCTAACACACCAGCGAGTTCACAAGAAACCACATGGTTTAGATTATACCCTTATTGATGCTGTTAATCATGTCCAGCACTGAATAATGTTCAGTCTGACAGTCTTAATCTGCTGATGAGGTTTATTATTCTGAATAAATGTGTTTGAAACGTTGTTGCAGATTTTTTTTTAAATAACAATTTTATTGAGGTAGTTTTTGGCTTTATAAACAGTTACAGACATCGTCAGAAAGAAAGCAAAAAAGGCAAAAATGTGCAAACATCCACGTACTTTCAATACTTCCATCGTAACATATTGCACAAGCCATCTCCTCTCCCACCGGTACTACCCGCCATATTTTCCCTCCTCCTCTACTCTACCCTCCCCCCACCCCCTGCTGACGCTCACTCTCCTGCAAAGAAGTCAATAAATGGTTGCCACCTCCGGGCGAATCCCTGCACAGATCCCCTCAAGGCAAACTTAATTTTTTCCATACCCAGGAAACTCGACATGTCCGCAAGCCACCACTCAGTCTTCGGGGGCTTTGAATCCCTCCATGCCAATAGTATTCGTCGCCGGGCTATCAGGGAAGCAAAGGCCAAAACATCGGCCTCTTTCTCCCCCTGGACCCCCGGGTCTTCCGAAACCCCAAAAATTGCCACCCCTGGACTCATCACCACCCTTGTTTTTAGCACCCGGGACATGACCCCCGCCAATCCCTCCCAGTATCCCCTCAGCTTAGGGCATGCCCAAAACATGTGAATGTGGTTCGCTGGTCCTCCCGCGCACCTAGCGCATTTGTCCTCTATCCTGAAGAATTTGCTCATCCGAGCCACCGTCATATGGGCCCGGTGAACGACCTTAAATTGAATAAGTCCGAGCCTAGCACATGTCGCGGTCGAATTTACCCTACTCAGGGCCTCTGCCCACAGCCCATCCTCCATTTCCCCACCTAGCTCCTCCTCCCATTTAAGTTTCAGTTCCTCTGTCTGGGACCCTTCCTCCCTCATGAGCACCTTATAAATACCCGAGACTCTACCTGCCCCTTCTTCCCTCCTAGAGACTATTCTGTCGAGGATCCCCATTGGCGGGAGGCGTGGGAAAGATGGGACCTGTCTACGAACAAAGTACCACAACTGTAGGTATCTAAAATCATTTCCCCTTACCAACCCAAATTTCTCCTCCAAGCTCCTCAAACTCGCAAAGCTCCCTTCCAGAAACATATCACCCACCCTTCCCACCCCCGCCTGCCGCCATACTCGGAACCCCCCATCCATACTCCCGGAGGCAAACCGATGGTTGTCGCAGATTGGCGCCCAGACAGACGCCCCTATCTCCCCCACATGCCTCCTCCACTGGCCCCACATCCGCAGGGTCGCCACCACTACTGGGCTGGTGGTGTACTTGGCTGGCGGCAGCGGTAGAGGAGCCGTGACCAGGGCTGCCAAGCTGGAGCCCCTGCACGAAGCCGCCTCCACCCGCTCCCAAATAGACCCCGTACCCACCATCCACTTCCTTATCATAGCGATGTTGGCCGCCCAGTAATAATTAATCAGACTCGGCAAAGCCAGCCCTCCCTCGCTGCGGTTCCTCTCCAACATTGCCTTCTTCACCCGTGAAGATTTTCCCACCCAGACAAAGCTCATGATCATCCCGTTAACTCTTTTGAAGAAGGACTGTGGGATAAAGATTGGGAGGCACTGAAAAATAAACAGAAATCGAGGGAGGATTGTCATCTTTACAGTCTGCACCCTCCCTGCCAGCGGGAGTGCATCCCATCTCCGAAACTCTCCCTTCATTTGCTCCACCACCCTGGCCAAATTTAACTTATGCAGCCTGCCCCAGTCTCGTGCCACCTGGATTCCCAAATACCGGAAATTTTCCTCAACCAGCCTAAACGGTAGCCCTCTCAATCTGTTCTCCTGGCCCCTTGCCTGGACCACAAACATTTCACTCTTTACCGTATTTAATTTGTATCCTGAGAACTGGCCGAACTTCCTCAGCATTCCCAATATACTTCCCATCCCGACCACTGGGTCCGACACGTACAGGAGCAGGTCGTCTGCATAAAGAGAGACCCTATGTTCAACCCCGCCCCTCACCATCCCCTTCCATCCCTCTGCGGCTCTCAGCGCAATCGCCAGCGGCTCTATGGCCAGTGCAAACAGCAGCGGGGAGAGCGGGCAGCCCTGTCTGGTCCCTCGGTACAACCTAAAGTACTCCGACACTTCTCTGTTGGTCCTGACGCTGGCCCCCGGGGCCTGATATAATAATTTGATCCAATCCACCAATCCCTCCCCGAACCCAAACCGTCCGAGCACCTCCCAGAGATAGTCCCACTCCACCCGGTCAAAGGCCTTCTCGGCGTCCATTGCCTCCACCTCCCTACCCGCCGGGGGCATCATTATCACATTAAGTAATCTTCTCAGGTTGGCCGCCAGCTGCCTACCTTTCACAAACCCAGTTTGATCCTCCCCAATCACCTCCGGTACGCAGTCCTCCATTCTAACTGCCAGTACCTTTGCCAGGAGCTTGGCGTCTACATTAATCAGGGAGATTGGCCTGTAGGATCCTCACGCCTCCGGATCTTTACCCCGCTTCAATATCAGTGATATAGTGGCTTGTGACATTGTCGGCGGCAGGGTCCCTCTGTCCCTTGCCTTATTGAAAACCCTCGCCAAGACCGGGCCCACCAGCTCAGAGAACTTCCTATAGAACTCTACTGGGTATCCATCTGGCCCCGGGGACTTCCCCGACTGCATGGCCTTTAGGCCCCCCAATACCTCCTCTACTCTAATCGGGGCCCCCAGCTCTTCCACTCGCCCCCCACCTACTGTTGGGAAGGTTAACCCATCCAGAAACCTTTTCATCCCCTCCGGTTCTTCCGGCGGCTCCGAAGTATACAGTTTACGATAGAAGTCCTGGAATACCTTATTCAATTCTGCCGGGTCCTCCACTTTGCGCCCCCCCCCTCCCCCGTCCCTCACTCTACCTATTTCCCTGGCCGCCTCCCTCCTCCTGAGTTGCTGCGCTAACAGTCTGCTAGCCTTTTCCCCATGCTCGTACACCACTCCCCTCGCCTTCCTAAGCTGTTCCACGGCCCTACTCGTGGATAGTGCCCCCAGTTCCGCCTGTACTCTCTACCTCTCCCTGAGTAAAACCTCCCCCGGGGACTCCGCATGCTCTTCATCTATCCGACCCATTTCCCTGACCAATCTATCCATCTCTGCCCTGTCTGCCTTGGCTCTGTGGGCCCCAATTGAAATCAGCTCCCCCTGCACTACTGCCTTTACCGCCTCCCACAGGGTCGCCACTGAGACCTCCCCCGTGTCATTCACCTGCAGGTAATTTTGCATACATTTCCGAAGCCTCTCGCAGATCCCCTCCTCCGACAGCAGTCCCACGTCTAGCCTCCATTGCGGGCGTTGGTAGCTCGCTTCCCCGATCTGCAGGTCCACCCAATGCGGGGCATGGTCTGAGATAGTAATTGCCGAATATTCCGTGTTCTTTACCTCCCCCATACAGTCCCTGCTTAGTACAAAGAAATCTATCCTAGAATATACTTTATGGACGTGCGAGTAAAACGAGTAGCCCCTTCCTGTTGGCTGTCTATCTCTCCAGGGGTCCACTGCCCCCATTTGCTCCATAAACCCTTTCAGCTCCCTTGCCATTGCTGAGAGTCTACCCGTTCTGGGACACGACCGATCCAAAGTCGGGTCCAGGACCATGTTAAAGTCCCCTCCCATTATTAGCCTGCGAGAATCCAAGTCCGGGATCTTCCCCAGCACTCTTTTAATGAAGTCCACGTCATCCCAGTTCGGGGCATATATATTCACCAGCACCACTCTTCTCCCCCCCCTGTCTGCGGATATGCCCTCTGCCTCAAATTGCACCCGCTTGTTGATCATGATTTCCACCCCTCTGGACTTGAATCCAAGTCCGAGTGGAAGACCTGGCTAATCCAGCCCTTCCTTAGCCTGGTCTGGTCAGACACTTTCAGATGTGTCTCCTGCAACATAATTACGTCCGCCCTCAGGGCCCGCAAGTGCGCGAACACCCGCGCCCTCTTAACCGGCCCATTCAGTCCCTTGACGTTCCAGGTGATCAGCCTGGTCGGGGAGCACAACCCACACCCCCCCCCCCCCCCCCCCCCACCCCACCGGTCAGCCATAGCCTTTCTCGGGCCGGCCCCCGGCCCGTGCGTCGCGCCATTCCTGGCCCACCCTTTGGCTGCCTCCACCCTCAACCTCCTTTCCAGTGCCTATTTGAAGTCCCTTCCCCGTCAGCAGAACAACCCCCCCCCCCCCCCCCCCCCCCCCCAATACCCAACCACATCCCCCGATACCCCCGTTGTTGCAGATTGTTGTCTTTCCCAACTGAACATCACCTGTCTGGAACTCAGAAAGGACAATCTGGGGGAGGATCACACAGCAGGAACAGAACTTCAGCCTGGACACAGTCCTTCAGGGTCACACTGAGAGGGACAAACAACACTTTGGTCTTTCTCATCTCTCTTCACTGACAGCAAAGTCCCCGTGTGGGTTAATCCTGAGGCATCTAAGAAATGTGGTCCAGCCGCTCTCTTCCATATCTCAGAGCTCCTAGACACGGAACAGAAACTCCTTTACAACAAGTCTGCGTTAAAATAGCAGCTGTTAACTGCTGGGACAATTAGACAACAGTTTCATTCCTGGATAAAGAAGGAGCTGCAGTATGTGTCCAAGAATTCCCAGTTTTATTAATGTGTGCTTCCCACATTCTGTCCTTTTAAATAAACCTAACCCCTACGGGCCTTTAACAATCAGAAAAATAACAGAGAAAAGGGTGAAGCTGTGTCTGCCCCTTTAACTGGGAGCTGAGCAGTGTCAGAGCCCAGACTGTCCCTTTAAGACTGAGTGATGTGTTCAGCTGAAGATTCCTATTGGCTGTTTTCTGGGTGGTTTCTTTATTCTGATCATTCTCAGTGATCCTCGGGTATGTGAAGCTGCTCTCTTGTCTCTCATTCACTGATCCCTTCTCTCTCAGATTCTCACTTCTCTCCGCTCTCACACTCACTCATTCCACAGAGCGCCTAAACTCACTTAATTTCTCTCTCTGAAGAAACACAGAACACACTGAGCCTCTCCTCCAACATCTCATTTATGGAGACCCAATCCTTTCTCTCTCACCGATTGGCCCTAACTAACTTTAAATCTCTTTTGAGGAAAATGTAATTTAGTATAATGTCCCCTTATTTCTCCCAATGATAATCCTCAGTCCATATTCCAACTCAGTGAATATGTTAAAAATCTAAATAACCTCATATTTTGAAGTATAAAATGGAAAGTGAGGTGAATGTAATGCTGAGACCGGCAGCAATCTGTGTGGGTGTTCTTGATGCTGTCAGAGTGAGTTCACCCTCACAGGCAGGAAGACTGTTCACGGTGATAACATGAAACTGACGCCTGCTGTTTCATTCTCAGGTAACACAACTTCCTGTTTCTCTGCTGCCGGTTCCAAACCGCACATCTCACTTCTGAGCAGAAAATAAATCCAGGGACCACAATCTGGTGGGACCATCTGTCAATGCGGCCTATATCTGTCCACAGAGTCAGGGCAGAGTCACACAGATCACATTGTGGTGACATTTACAAATGAGCCGGTTATTTCTGTTCAGAGTCTCCATTCCCGGACAGAACCGGCTGTGTCTGTGGACCAGTCACTGAGTTCCCTCTGCTCTCTGTAGCTGGGAACTGATAACCTGCTCCCTTATATTTTATATCATTCTTTCTGCTATTTCTCAGCTTTTATGTCTCACCACCTCACCTTTCTGTTTTTTAAAATCTCTCTTCTTTCCTCTGTATCTCTCTTAATCTCTGTCTGTTCCTATTCAACTGAGGTGTTCAAATCATTGTGCTTGTGATGGATTGAAGAAGGAAACAGAGCGAGAAAAACAGAATATGTTGGAAAAACATTTTTTTTTTGTATGTTGGAAAAACTCAGCAGTTCTGGCAGCATTGGTACAGGGAGAAACAGAGTTAACGTTTTGATTCCTTAGAAATCATAGAATTTACAGTGCAGAAGGAGGCCATTCAGCCCATCGAGTCTGCACTGGCTCTTGGAAAGTGCACCCTACCCAAGCCCACACCTCCACCCTGTCCCCATAACCCAGTAACCCCACCCAACACTAAGGGCAATTTTGGACACTAAGGGCAATTTAGCATGGCCAATCCACCTAACCTGGAGCTCCACCTGGAGCTGTGAAGCAATTATACTAACCACTATGCTACCGTGCTGCCTTGTGACTCTTCAGCGCAGGGTAAATCGGGATTGTCCCTCTGAGATCAGGGAAGGTGAAGGGGAGATTTAATAGAGCTGTTTAATATGAGGAAGGATTTGTGACGGTGTCGATGGGGAGAAACTGTTTCCCAAGAGCAGGAGGGTTTGTAACCAGAGGACACAGAGATTTAAGATATTTGACAACAGAACCCAAGGGGGTGAGGAAGAGAATGGTTTTTACACAGTGATGTGATGTGATCTGGAATTCACACTGACAGGCTGCTGGAAGCAGATTTCACAGTAACTTTCAAAGGGAATTGGATAAACACTTGCAGAGGGTAAATTGGCAGAGTTATGGTGAATGGGGTTAATTGGACAGTTCACTCATCTTTGTGACATTCTGAATTTTCCTCTCAATCTTTTCAATCACAATGTGTCTCAAAGAGATTAAAACTTTAATTTTGATGAGCTGTCAGATATGTTTCCTGTGTGACTGTGTAACTCGAGATCTATGAGAAGGAACTGAATATTTTCAGTTCCTCTAACAGATGTACCTCAGATATCAGAAATCTCTGGAGTTCCCCATGTCCTCATTGCTGTCCCCTTGGGTATAACAGCTCTCAGTCAGGTGGAGTCAGTCACACGTGTCTCTGTCATGTTTCCATTCCTATTTTACCACACACCTCCCTGTGAAACTCACCACAACATGGAAACCTCAAAATATCATTGCTTGCTACACCCTGTCCCCCTATTACAATTGGAGGTTTATTGGGCCTTTTGTCTCCATTAACATCAGCTTACCTGCCATTGAAATGACCTCAGAGACACTGGAACAACACTCTGATTGTTATACCAGACTCCAATCAGCCCAGGACCTGCAGTGGCAACATACACCAGAATTGGAATAAAAGGCAGGTTATTGTCGAATAAAGGGGGCGGCATGGTGGTTGAGTGCTTCGCACTGCTGCCTCACGGTGCCAAGGATCTGGGTTCGATCCCGTCCCCCGGGTCACTGTCCGTGTGGAGTTGGCACATTCTCCCTGTGTCTGCGTGGGTCTCACTCCCACAACCCAGTAGTGGTAGGTGGATTGACCACGCTAAATTGCCCCTTAATTGGAAAAAAATGAATTGGGTACTCTAAAAAACATTTTTTAAGTTTATGGTCTAACAGTGACAGAATAACACACACCAGAAGTGGATTATATTATGTTGTCAACAAACCATGACTAACTCACTATTATATGAAAACCGAACTTTAGTTATGGTTCTCTAGATACTGAGTGTATTATCATTACATTGGATCCAATGATATGTTCACTCATACACTGCAGCCTGACTTATTATTGTAACAGACACTGTGTTGGTTACTCTCAAAGTGAGTGAATCCTTTGCTGGTTATCCTCTGGGCCCCATCTCCACTATTATTGTCTGAGACCCTGTGGTTTTATAGGGTTTAACGATTGTCATGATAAGGGCAGATAATTAGAACAATTTTATTTTTTGTCTTTTTGAGTTTTGTGAGTGATGACCTGCTGTGTTTATCTACACGCAGCAGGAGTATATTCTGCATCCGCCACTTAGTCTGGCTTGATACACGGTGTGAAAACTAAGTAAAGGAACAAAAATTAACAGATGGACAAAACAAAGGGGGCTGCTCCCAAACAACGAATGGAGCACAGCCCGAAAGGAACTGGAAAGGAAACGGAAACTTAACAAAACCCATCAAATCAAAGTGTGAAAATCAGGGTCTATAAGGCAGCCCAACCCCTGCGGCTCCCACCGAGCACGGAAGGCCTTGAGTGAGCCCGTGGACACCGCACGCTCCAGGGACACCGGCGGCTCCCACCGAGCATGGAAGGCCTTGAGTGAGCCCGTGGACACCACACGCTCCAGGGATACCCGGCCGTGAACAAGGCTGCGAAGAGGGGCAGACAGTCAGGTCGGATGACCCCCTTGGTCGCCCGCTGCTTGGACCTATTAATGGCAAGTTTGGCCAAGGAGCAGGTTCACAAGGAGGTCCTCCGCCTTTCCCGTCCCCCCTCCGCACCGGATGTCCGTAGATCAGGAGCGTGGGGCTGAAGTGCAAACAAAATTCCAACAAGAACATTGTCAGGAAAGCAAAAAGGAAGTGCAGCCTGGGACAGGCAACATACACGTGCTCCACGGTCTCCACCAGGCTGCAAAAGTGGCAGGTCTCTGGGGAGGCCGTGTGGTGGCTTAACTTTACTTAGTTTTCACACCGGGTATCGCGCCAGACTAAGTCCGGATGCAGGATATACTCCGGTTGAACGGCACTGCCCAGTGCAACAGCCTCCAACCTAAGTCCCCAAGTTTTATGGGGAGGACGCGTCTGTAGAGAGACCACCACTGCCGGATGGCAACAAGGCATGCCAAGGCGTGTCCGGACGGCGGGCAAGGGCAAGGAGGTGGAAAGTGTGCAAATGCAGGCCGGGCAGGAAACCCCTCCGCGCAGTGCCAAAAGGAGGGTATTTGCGCAAGACAGCTGGGGTTGTGGGGCACCAGTGCCCGGGGCGTGGGTTTCGTGGCCTGGGACAAGTGTGGAATTCCGTGCAAGCTGGCATGCGCCCAGACGGGATGCCACCGCACAACAGCGCCGACTCGAGTCCACGTGTGCCCACAGGGCCGAGCACGACTGATTTTAGGCCTTGGATGGCTTTGGCCGCACGCTGGACGGACACTGCTCCGCGCTCGGCAAGCTCGTAGGGCGTTTTCCAGCCCACTCCTCCACCACCCAGCACGTCCCTGTTCCTGATCATCCACAGCCGTCCGCTCTGCCAGCCACTGGAATGGATATTGGTGGAGGTGCGGATTCCTGAGCAGCAGCTCCCTTACGAGAGCCACCACTCCTAACGGGGGAGAGCTGCGGCGCACGGCGACCATATTCCAGACTTTGAGAAGATCCTGGTACAAGACGGGCAGTGCCAACAAAGAAATCCGAAGACCTTGCTGGTTAACGAACAGGAGCTGCACAACGCAGTTCAGGCCATACACCTGGCAGACAAAATAAATCGCCAAGGCATACCATCGTGGAGAAGGCTCAACGTCCAGGTAACACTGCAGACTCTGAAGGTGGAAAGTCGCTACCTGGGTGCAAAGGCACACCAGCACCTGACCGCCCTCCGAAATCGGGAGATTCAACACCTCTGCAGCGACTCAGTGCACTCCATTGTCCCAGAAGAACCGAATCAGAGTTCTCTGGATGCGTGTGACAAAGTCAGGGGGAGGAGTCAAAGGGATCAGCCGGTACAACAACATGGAGGCAATCAGCTGGTTTATGACAAGAACTCGACCCCTGCAGGACAGCACTCGGAGCAGTCCTGTCCAGCATCCCATGCGAGCGGTGACCTTAGTCTCCAACTCCTGCCAGTTCACCGGCCAGGCTTCCTCTGCCCTTCAAAGATGGACTCCCAAGTAGAGGATGTTGATCCGGCGCCAGCTGAAGGGCCTGAGCTCCTCTGGGAGGGGGTCCATTTGCCATGAACCGACCAGGAGTCCGGAACATTTAGCACAGTTGATCTTGGCAGAAGACGTGTGGAGTACACAGGCCCTCTCGCATCCTCTGCAGGTCACCAGAGTCAGTGAACAGGAGGAGCACGTCATCAGCGTAAGCCAAAAGGGCCACCGTCATGGCCGGTTCGTGCAGAACCAGCCCCAACAACCTCCTCCGCAGGAGGCCCAGGAAAGGCTCCAAGCAGAGTGAATAAAGTTGGCCAGACAAGGGGCAGCCCTGACGCACTCCTCCCCCAAAGCGAAGGGGCGCCGTCAGGGACCCGTTAACCTTAATCAGACACTCCGAGGCAGCGTATAGTAATCAGATCCGGGCGACAAAGTGCGTCCCAAACCCGAAAGCTCGCAGAGTCCCGGGCAAATACTCGTGCCCCACCCTGTCGAACACCTTCTCCTAGTCAAGAGACAGGAAGGCGCTCGACATAGCAGTTCTCTTTGGGTCGGAGAGGGGAAGGTGTCTGACATCTATAAGGTAATGCAGGAGGTGGAGGAGTCGTCAGTGGAGGAGCTGAAGGCTAAATGGGAGGGGGAACTTGGGGAGTAGATAGAGGACGGGACGTGGGCGGATGCTTTGGAGAGAGTCAACTCTTCCTCTTCATGTGCGAGGCTTAGTCTCATCCAATTTAAGGTGCTGCACCGGGCCCACATGTCCAGGACTAGGATGAGTAGGTTCTTTGAGGGTGAGGACAGGTGCACCAGATGTTCAGGGAGTCCAGTGAACCACGCCCATATGTTCTGGCCATGCCCAGCACTGGAAGAATTCTGGAAGGGGGTGGCGGGGACGGTGTCGAGGGTGGTTGGATCCAGGGTCAAACCAGGGTGGGGACTTGCGATTTTCAGAGTTGTAGTAGAGCCAGGAGTGCAGGAGACGAAAGAGGCCGGTGTCCTGGCCTTTGCGTCCCTAGTAGCCCGGCGGAGGGTCTTGATGCAGTGGAAGGATGCGAGGCCCCCAAGCGTGGAGACCTGGGTCAATGACATGGCAGGATTTATAAAGCTGGAAAGGGTCAAATTTGCCCTGAGAGGATCAATACAAGGGTTCTATAAACGGTGGCAGCCTTTTCTGGACTTCCTGGCTCAAAGATAGGTATCTTGGTCAGTAGCAGCAGCAACCCGGGGTGTGGGGGGGGGGGGGGGGGGGGGGGGGGGGGGGGGGGAGGGGGGTGGGGGGTGTTTCCTCATCATAGTTTCTATTTTTTGTTGCTGCGGTTATGTAACTTAACATTGTGTTAATTTAAGTTGTTGTTAATATGTTGGGTTGTTCATTGAGGAGGGGCGCGAAGGTTCATGATTGTTGTCATTATTGTTATTGTTGGTATTTTAGTATGGTTTGATGTTGTTGTATAAATTCAAAACTTTTTCAATAAAAATTATTTTATAAAAAAGACATATCAGTTCTCTGCTTTGGACTCGAGGAGCAGCCCCAGATGTCCAGGTCCAGCCGCAAGCAGTCCGGGTAACCATGATGCTTTTCAAAAATGCCCGGAGGGGATGAGGGGAGACTCGGTGCCGGGCATGAGGCTGCCCTCTGCCTCACTGCAGAGAGCATCTAAATCCTCCTCCTCACCCGCCACTGAGCAGCCTTCCTCCTCCGAGCAGACAATTCCTGAGCCCGAGCCCCCGTAGCAGGCGCCGTGGGCCCATCGTCATGCCCTTGGCCCGAGTTGATCCGGGGCTGGTTTAGCACAGGGCTAAATCGCTGGCTTTTAAAGCAGACCAAGGCAGGCCAGCATCACGGTTCAATTCCCCAGTACCAGCCCTCCCCGAACAGGCGCCGGAATGTGGCGACTAGGGGCTTTTCACAGTAACTTCATTTGAAGCCTACTTGTGACAATAAGCGATTTTCATTTCATCCCACCCCCAGGATCATCCTCAGGTGGGTTCCCTGCAGCTCCCCCCACGATTCAGGGTCCACGGATAGCGGCGGCTCTGACCCCGCCTCCGCCGTCGTTGCCGGGCCCGCGGAGAGACCCCGGGAGACCCGCGGGAACAGCTCCGGGATGGAACCTGGCATCATCTGCTTGGGTGTTGTGAGCGGGGAGCCTTCCTCGCCGTCGCCGGCCCATGACCCGAATATATAAGGACACTGGTGGCTGCCGCCGGCCCCCAGCGATGAACAAAAGGAGGTGACCGGGGAGTAAAACTGTACCGGGCGGAACGAGCCCTCGGGGGGGGTCACATCTCCGCCCGGCCCCGGGCCTCCCTGCTCGGGAGACGGCAGAATGGGCACCTCGGTGGCCTTGGAGACCGCCTTGACCTTCATTTTTACGGGGCTGGGCTTCAGGGTGCTGGGAATAAACACAGGAGATACACAACACTGCTCGCCTGGGGAGGGCGTAGCCAGATCTACCAGCTCCTCCAGCCCAGGCAGGCGGCGCTTGCGGGGGGCAGGCTCATCTCACTGCGGGGTCTCCACTGCTGGAGGGCCCTCGGCAGCGTCCCACCCCCCACTCCTCCCCTCCCCCCACCACCGGCCAGCCCTGGGATTGTTCCGCCCGTACAGTTGTACAGTACATCAGGATTGGGTGGGCATAACATTTGACCACAAGTTGCCATGGCGGAAAGGCGGGAGGGGACCGCGGAGAGGCAGCGGAGGTTCGAGAGGCTCCTGACCCTGCATTGGTTCTTGCCCACCCTGCCCCCAGCAGAGTGCCCCCATCCCTGGTACGGTCTGGCCATGTATCTAAGATCAGGGTAGTAGGGAAATGGTGGGGGATGGACGTGGCACCACAACAGCAGGTGTCACAAGGGAAGGTGCTGCAGGGCAACAGCAGAGCGGGCAGCGTTCTTCAGCCTTGGAGGGGCCTAAAACAATGTCCCAGGCTGCCCCACACTCACCACAGGCGGTGAAAGGCAGGCGGACGGTGCCCTTCAGCCCTGTGGGGCACAAAACAAAGCTCTTGGTCTTCACAACAGCCCCAGGTGGTCCCACCTCAGGCAGAGGGGTGGGAGGACAGAGGGCAGGGTCTTCACCCCGGGAGGGTGGCAGCAACAGGTCCCAGGCGGTCCCACCTCAGGCAGAGGGGTGGGAGGACAGAGGGCAGGGTCTGCATTCCCAGGTGGTCCCACTCCCACCTCAGGCAGAGGGGTGGGAGGACAGGGTCTGCATTCCCAGGTGGTCCCACTCCCACCTCAGGCAGAGGGGTGGGAGGGCAGGGTCTGCATTCCAGGTGGTCCCACTCCCACCTCAGGCAGCAGAGGGTGGGAGGGACAGGGTCTGCATTCCCAGGTGGTCCCACTCCCACCTCAGGCAGAGGGGTGGGAGGGCAGGGTCTGCAGTCCCAGGTGGTCCCACTCCCACCTCAGGCAGAGGGGCAGGAGGACAGAGGGCAGCAGGAGGAGGGGGGGGGGGGGGGGGGGGGGGCAGAGACAGGAACAACCAGCGAGTCAGCCTGAGCCTGTGGCCGGTATCACCATACGTTACCGTCACAATGCCCCGGTGATTGACAGCAGGTC